>NC_092426.1:28263855-28563855 GCF_036169615.1 Heliangelus exortis | reverse complement strand
CACCAAAAAAACCCAAACAAAAAAGCAAACAGCAACAACAACAACAAAAAAAAACCCACAAAAAAAACCCCAAAACCCCAAAACAAACAAAAACAACCCCCAAGCCCCTCAAACAAAAATCCCAAACCAAACTCCAAAACACTTGACTAAAGAAAGCAAATATGGTATAGCATGGACAGATAATAAAGTTGGTCTTCAACAGGACACCAATCCTGGTGTTCAGAAATTTTTTGTGTACTACAGGGCACTACTATTTAGCCTATGGAAATGAAGTGCAGCAGGAGAGAGTATCTACATGCTGAAGATTTTGAAAGAACAGAATATGGCCATTGTACATCTTAAGAAAACAAAATGTTTTCAAATTAAAGGGTTTTGCCTATAAATCCAACCTTTCCTCCTGTTTGAACAAGTTTCAAACTGTTACAACCTCATTAGGGTCAACAAGTTTATTACTCATTGACTTCTCTCTATGAGCAAAGAATGACATAAAAATTCAAATATTTATACGTATTTTTCATAGCTTTCATTTTTATATACCTTTTATAAATGTCCCAAAGTTTTAATGTTATTCATATTTAACTGATATGATGCTTTCTTTTACAAAAATACTTTTTAGTAGCCTAATGATATGGACCATAAATGTTGGGAGTAACACCTTTCAATTTATGGACCTTTTCATCAAAAGGCTACCTCAAATCTCAGCAACAAGTCAATACAAAATCCAATTAAAATTTTATTAGCAACATTATCATCTTACTGCCTCATTATAAATTCAAGTTTACTATAAAGTCAAGCTAATTACAAATAAAAATGCATGCCCTAAAAATAAGCTTTTTCTAGTCTTACTAATTTTATATATTTCCAGTAGTTATGATAGCATAAAAATAAAATCTTTGGAAATCCAGCATGTTAAAAAGTTAAGAAACATTCTCCACTTATGCAATGTGCACATGAAAAATTTTAACATACCATATCATCTTTTGCACAGGATATTTTTACAGCATATATAGAATTTTTAACTGTTTTAGAATTTCAGTCTCACTGGTATAAGAATAAAAGTTGCTCTATGGTATAAGTAAAAATTATTAAGATGTTGAGTTATTCTAAAGATAACATAAATGTATGGTATTGAAAAAAATACTTAGTCCACCTATATATCAAATAATCTTTATGAAAATACAAGCATCTCAATATGTGTATATTTATTTATACATATTTGTGTATATACACACACACACATTGAAATGTTTATCTTTATATACATGGGCATTTTAAGTCAGGACACCTCATAGTAGTTTCAAAATGTAGTTTGAACTACTTGATGATTCTGAGGTGCCTTTTGCTATTTCTCCTATCAGAAAAAGAAGTAAACCCTTCTTGAATTTGATACGGTATTTGGGGCTCTAGATGCAAAACACACTAACTAATTGCTAAATGTAAGGATGTTCAGATTTTTTTTTGTTAAATATATATATGTAAGGGTTTTTTCATTTGTTTGGTTTGGTTTGTTGGGTTTGGCTTTTTTGAGGAATTTTTTTTTTCACTAACACTCAAAAATGCAAAGTTGCATAAAAATAGAATCACTCAGTAGAAGTGCAACTTTTATTGCACAGTAGAGCTTGTGTGATTATGGTTTTGTGGCACATATCATAGAAAGTGACTTAGGACATATTAACAGCTTCTTTGTTTGAGATTTGGACAACTGTGATTTGCCACAGCCTCCTTAGTTTCAGAACCAATAGGCACAGTTCTCAAAAAGGGAGGCATGAGCGTTTATCTAAGTTCAACAGAAGAACATAAGAAGGTATGAAATTACACTTTCATAAGCATATAAGAAATTGCAGAAGTAACTAGATTTAATTTTAGGGCAGCATTGAAGCATATGGTGACTTAACATAGCTATACTTGCAACGTATGTAAATCCAGATTATTTTAATATGGCTACGATTACTCTAAAGGACTGTTAAAGTAAAGTAAAATAATGGTTTAATTCAGCCACAAAATTAAGAAATATTTGTTCTTTAAGCAAAAAGAGAATGATCTCTAAGAGAATGGCTCACTATTAACAATTATTAACAATTCATATTCACTATTAACAATTCTGGTTGATCAACAGATTTATCTGCCTAATCAGATAAAAGAAAAAATGATCCCTTTCCCTATACCCATCCACTCCCACCTTGATTAGAAGTTTTTTTGTTCTACTATATACTAATATACTACAGTAATTAGTCAATACAGACAATCTACTTTTTACTAAGATGTCACAGAAAACATTACATTCCAATTAAAATTCAGTTTTAAAAGAACACAAATACATCTGTATGCATCTTGCTTAAATCATAACCATGACATTTGCATTCTTTTGAGATAATAATTTGCAACCTTCCTGTATTTGTGACTTTTTTTTTTTCCCTAAAGGGTGGTAATTACTTTAAAGAGGAAAACATACTTAGAATTATTTTATATATATATATATATATATACATATATATATTCTCAACCTGTTTCCTGCATTCACTTGACTTTCTTTGGTGTATATACTGGAATATAAACTCTTTAGGGAAATGGGTGGTATATACTCATGCAGTATCTAACATTAAGCCACAGACCTCTAGGTGTCAGTAAAAATGAAATAATGCAAATATATGTATTTTTTCTTTTTTGTTGAAGCCTAAAATCCATAAGGTCACTGAGTTACAAGATATAAAATGATTCAACAAAATTACTGGCCTCAGCTCCTGTTACAAAAACAGAAAATGAAAAAGTGATTATTACCTATTTGGTTTTGTTACCTGTACCACCAATATGTTCTAAAGTACTTAACTCCCTGTCTGTCAGGGAAATGGGGCAGTTCAGAAAATTATTCGGATGCAGAAGTGAGAAACCTAACTACTATCCAAAATAATAGTACTTCGACTAATGCAGGAAGGTTAGGTTTCAAGGTTTACTTGTATGATCCTGGCTACACTGAAATTGTGATAAAAAAAGAAGAGTATCTAAAGCAATTATGAACATAAGCATAAAATGCATATGCAATTAGCAATTGAAAGTAAAAGAAAAAATAGAAAGAAACTCAACGTTTATTTCATGCCAAATAGATTTTATAAAAATAAGGATTGCAATGACAGCATTTGCTTGCTCCCAAAGCAAATTAATTACTACTACAGGCATCACTCTCATCCTATTTGCTTAACATAAGCAAGCTCAAAATCAGGCACAGCAAGTATCATACTTCTCCCCTGACAAGGAACAAAACTATAACAAAAATAAAGGCAACAAAGCAATTTAACTGTGCAACTTTTCACTAATATACTACTATGTCTTTAAAAGTCTTTACAAAGGTGCAACAGTCCAAGAAACAGGGGTGCTTAAGAAGAGCTCATACTGGAGAGCAGTTTGTTTCCCTCAGTCCCCAGTGAAGTGAGCAGGTATTTGACGAAACTGCACTTCAGAAGAGAACACTCAGTACTTGAGGGATCTCAGGCATTATGTCCAGAGGACATAATTCAAATTGCTTTAACTTAGCATTAATGGCTCATATTCATGCATGCTGCAACACCCTAGACTTCCAAACACTTTATTGGCTAGTTCCTACATCCTTCTTGATTTACTGACAGCCCACCTGCATAATCCCATGCTGCACTCACTCATCTTACCAGCATCACCTCAAAGTCCTCTGATCTACCACACTGAAGGTTCTGGTTCAGTTGTGGGAGCTGAACAGCATCCTCTGTGGAATGCCAGATGTTTAGTGATGATGCTGTGCTACTTCCCTTATGCTGCAAACTGGGAGCAGTTATAGGCATATGTCAATAAACACAGAATATCTTCAGGGCAAGCAGAACCATGACCAAATCTGCATTGCTGCACATTTGCCACATGAAAACCTTAAGTTATGTCTCTCCAGTCCTCATTCCCACTCCTCAAATGTAAAGACCTCTAACTACCTATGGCAATGTTCTCAACATTTTCACTTTTCTAATTACCTTATTTCCTTGCCCCCCTCTCTAATGACACAAGCTCTGGGCATGTTCTTAGTGCTCACAGTCTTCAGAGGTGGGGGGTGGCAACCATAAACTAGCACCTTATGTGCCACCCAGCTAATACAAAATATTTACCTGGCAAATGTATTGGGAGGATGAAATACATGCTGACTGGTTAGACAGCAGGACTTAGCAATTGATGCTCTCTTATGCCAATTAGAGTAACTGTACATAAGGAGATCAAGAAACCTGGCTTTACATTTAAAACTTGACATGGTGGTGTGAAATATACTAAATTACCCCAGAAAAGAAAAATTCTCATTAATTATACAAAATAGCAACAAAACTTGGAAAAAAACAAACAACTTGATAGTAGGAGGATTTAATTGTATTATCCTATGTTTATTCTAACTCAGAGAATTGTTTCTAAAGAGACTGTACAGATATTAATGAACCAAGGGCATTTTAAAAAAAAATCTGTTATTCAGTTTTCCTTTTTCTTCATTTATTTTCAGAAATTTAATTATACTCATCCCATGAATCTTCTGTAGTAGTTGTATTTTCTCCTCTTAAATGTTTAAGCTTCTTCTGTAACGTTATTTTCTCCTAACAGAGATATGTCTTCACAAAAAATGTTCCATTTAATGTGACAAATTTACCCTAATCTATCACAGTTCTATATTTTAGTCTCTCTATAGCAAATAACTGTTATTCCCTTAAAACCGTATTTAAATTACCACCTTCTATTTTATCACTTTTATTGCTCATAAATTAGTTTAAACTCTCTAAAACTCCATCTGGGCTCTGGAATCTATACCTATTTGAATACTGGATGCTATTTTAGCTTCTCATTCGACTGTAGGCTTGGAGCTGATGAGAGGGTATTTTGAGAGCACAAGTTCCTGCACAGAGCAGTCAATGAAGAGTAAGAGCCATCTATTATTTTCTGTGTCAAGCTAAACACAGTTAGAGTAGGCTTCAACTGACACAAGTGGCCCTGTGACATCCATCCTTAAACCAAAGTGGCAGTACGATGAAAACCTGGGAGAAAAACTGGGGTCAACAAAAGATGTGATAGAAATCTACTGGAATCACACAGAAAAACAAACATTACATTACAGGCAAGATGATGCATGATGCACTTAGAATTTACAGCCACAATCTGTCCTATCAGCCAGCTCCTGAGAAGTCCCTGGCTATATACCTAGTGCCAACCACAAGCTCGAGGCAAAACAAACTACCAAAAGGTCATGAGACATCCTATGTGGACAGGAGGCAGAAATACCAGGCTGGTCTGGACAGGTGTTTGCTTATGTCAGACTGGGGCTCAGCCTGCAGCAGAAGGCTTACACAGCAAATCTTTTCAGGAAGAGATCCTTAAGGGTGTTAGTGGAATGTCTCAGTGACTTCATTAGTTCTGGACTGGCTTCCATATGTATGTATAGTGAAATAAAAACTTGCTTCTTCAGAGGTTTTGTGCATGGAAAAAATCCATGGTTGCTCACTCTATTCCTTTTAGAGAAAATACTTTAAAAATACAGACATCTTTCTAAATGTATATTTACTTAACAAAATAAGCAAATATCCATAAAAATATCCCTATTAAATTTAGCTAGATCATAACGTAAATAAACGTAAATATTGTAAATAAAAGCTAGATCATAAATTAACCTTCCCTGATAATGTTTAAATTCTGTAAACACTATGTCAATTACAATTTTCTTTTTCTATAAAATGGTATCTAGACCCAACATATTGCTATTAAATGCAAATCGATTACAGGAAAAGATTAGTTGCTATGTAGTTCCTCAACATAATATACTTTTTTTTCCTAGTCATGTGCTACTGAGATTTTCCTCTCACCACAAAGAGCAAATACACTTGTAGTATTTCCTTCATGTATTTTACCTGCATTTATTGCAATATTAATATAATCTTGCCGTTTCTTTATGTTTCTTCTTTGTGGTATGCTGTTTCTTTCAAGTAAACTCGAAGTTAAATAAACCCATTGTAAAAAGTGATATTTCAAGTATGAGGTTTTTCTTAATTTAAAATCATACTAGATCATAATAACTCTAATAAAATAAAAAGACAGTGCAACCACATTCTTAAACATGTATTTATATCTGCTACTCCATTGCAGCAGGAGTTTAGGGTGATTTCTACTCTACTGTTTATCACAAGTGTTCATTTTGTTCCAGTTCTCAGACCTCCACTCAGCTGAAGCTGCATTTCTCAAGGGCGTTATTTCATTTTAATCCTGACAACTATCCCACAATACAAACCTAACTTCAGCTTAAATGCTTGGGAATAATTTACATCTGAAATCATAAGGCTTAGAACCACACAACCATGCTGGAGAAAGATTTACTAGAGGAAGGAAAGAACATGAGGCTTTTTGCACAAATTACTGCTTTGGCTTAAATCTAGACCATTTTTCAATTTGTATTTTATATTAAATTTTGACTCTTAGGGATAATGAAAAAAGTACCTCCTGCTTCTTTAAGTTACTATCTAATTATGCTTCTGCCCACTTTATAGTATGAACATTAGGTTTTTCTTTCATGCTTTTAACTAAAGATCTAATTTGGAAGGCAAAATTCTCACAGCAAGGAATAGGCAAATCATGTTTAAACAAACAAAAAAAAATTTCTCTGATATCTCTTCAGCTGCCTTTGTTGCAAGTGTGTTCACAGGCTCTATCTCATAAATAGGCTTCTTGATAGAAGAGGGAAAAGCTCTATTATAAAAGAAAGGCTCCTTTTGAGAAAGCAGTTTTTACTGAATGTGTGCACATGCAAGTTGTGTATGGAGAGAATAATTTTTGAAACAACCTTGGTTATACAGGTGGTTGATTTTCTGAGATTATCTAGTTCTGAACATTATAATTACAAATTTGCACACATAGAAGTCCATTAATAGCTTCATGAGTATCCCTCATGAAAACATTAAAAAGTGGGAGAGTGGAAGAAATCAAATACTCCATGAATTTGCTATGATACATAGTTTTAATAACATGGAGAAGAAACTTAACTTTTTTTTTTTTTTCTGTGCAGCATAAAAAAAACATTCCATATTTTATGCATTAATGTTTCATGAGTTTCAAATTACATTTGCAGAGAAGTGTAATGTATTTTGAGTAGCTTCATTTATACTTCTCACTTTATAATTAAGAAAAAAAAAAAAAAAGAGCCAGTTACACACTGAATTATACAGGAGCAAAAAATCAGAGCTTTTCACCCAATTGTAGAGTATGCAGTTAACATAGAAAATCAGACATCTATATTGACTGCTACATTTTTCAGATGAAACATCTTTTAAGAAGACAGAAAGCAGGAATACTAACTGATCTGGCCAGAAAAGCCTGAATGATACTTTCAGTAACAGTAGAACTTTTAACCCTACTCTCTAGCTTAAATCACAAGAGTTCTCCCTCTCTATCTAAAATCTCTTTTCTCTTTTCTTCATCTAATTTGTTTCATGCTGTTCTATGAATACCTGACAACATTCCAGAGTCAAGGATGGGTTTCACAAAAGCATGAATATTTACAGTACTATGGAGTACAGTAATTTGGGGTGCTTTTGATTGAAAGACATAATGTAATTATAATGTAATGTCATCACTGAAATTGCTGAAAAGACACTTCATGTAAAAAAAAAAACCAATAAAACTCTGTGGTTCTCAAAGTCCATTATGTAAAATATTCTAATGTGAAACAGAATAGTGAAAGGCACCTTATCAGGTCTAGGCACCAAAATCTAGTGACAATATGTTTTCATAAGAGAAATATTTTTATGTTCCTTCAGATAGAGGCACATAAAATGGTAGAGCTGAACTGTTTTTAACAAAAAAAAGATTTTAAACACAGACAACATCTAGCCAGGCACACAATGTGAAAAAAAAAAGTAAACAAGGAAAGGCAGGTGCTCATTACCATTCCCACTGACCTAAGGTTTGATTCAAAAACTTAAGAAAAATGTCAGTACATTAAGTAAATCCCACACCACCTGAATATATCACTACTATATAAGGCTTTTAGTACATACAGATGCAATTGTCTACTACACATATACAATTCTATATGTAACTCCATAATGCTTAATTACTTTTATGGAGAACACTACTACCTAGACAACAACTCCAGCTCAGTTGGAGAGTACAGAAGCTACTTATTCAGCAGTGCCTCTTTAAACTCTTCATTCACAATTCAGCTGATTCTAAAAACAATAAAAAACCAAAAGCAAGTCCATATGGAAGACATGACATACTCCTGCTCTATACAGACACAATAAATGGAACCATTCCTTCTGACAGGCCAATCATGTCTTAGAATCTCACAGCTGCAAGAAGGTCAGACATGAATGTGCTTCTGCACAAAAACAAGTGAAAGCTCTTCACATCACAAGATCATGGAATAATAATAATTAAAAAAAACCCCTAAGTCTGATACATCATTATTTCAAGATCTTCTCCAACCTTTCTTCAAAGCAAATTTCTGTTTTTAACAATATTAATTTAAATAATATAGCTTTTAACTGAAAGAGAGCTTTTATACCCACTTTATATTTATTTAAAAATATAAAAATAAAAAAAAGAACAGGGAATTTTTAATGGTATATCTTGGCCTAACTTTGCATCAGCCTTGCACAAGCTTCCTACAAGCCAATTCAAAACCTGACAAGGATCAGAGATCAGATCCAGGTAATATCAAACTCCTAGACTAGGTAAATATATCAGTAATGATAATTAAGTGGCTAGCTTATAACTTAACATTCACCCAAGCAAATATATACGTATATGTTTCATTTATAGGTATATCTCCTTCCTCATTCATTCTTTTCTAAACTTGTAGTTATACATTATTAACTGAGATAGACACAAGGAAATAGTGACTACTGCCGAAAGAGGAAAAAAAAATGGAATAAGTGGAGGCAATGAGAGAAATTAGTAGTTGAATAAACAGAAACAAAAAGATTGATAGGTACTAGCAATTATGCCAATAATGAATGTCAACCTAGCCTATCAAGAAAAGCATAAACACAAGAAAAAACTGCAGCTGCATCCTCCCTGCTAAGCACCCGGGATTTAGATAATAACAGATTTAGCTCAGTGAGAAAATTTTAAATATATATTTTTAAAACCAGATACCTGCAAACCATATTGGCTTCAGATATCTGTCCAGAGGGTTATACTTGTCATAGAATGGGAATCTGTGGACCCAAATTTTACTAAGAAAAACTATCTGTAAATTAGCAATAACAAAACAAAAAAACAAACAAGCACAAAACAAAACAACCCCTTGCAACTTTTAAGATTTATTAAGCATTACAAAAGCTAGGCAGAGGTAACATTTGGAAATAGATATATATTAATAATTTTGGCCTGTTAACCATCTAATACAAATGTTGACATGGAAAAAAGTAACTCCTTAAGCAAATTGAGGCTGTGGGACACAATTGTTAGAAACGGATGTATTTAGACATACACATCCCATGTTTTTATACCTCTACTACATATGTGTTATTCTATGTGTGCATTTACTTGGAAAAACTCCATTTTGGTTTAAATAAGAAGTGTTTCACTAAATATTTTAAATATATTATGATCGATAAATATTCTGCAAAGATTTGCTTATCTTTTCACTTGATTTCTTTTTTTCTGCATGGCTTAATTATGCATAAGCACTGGTCTGCACAATATCTGAAGGAACTGTATTTTGCTTCAGTACTCTTTACCAAAGAACATCATCAATCACAGTTTAATCTATTTTACAAACCCATTTTATTCCATAAAGCAGTAACACTTAAAAGAGCTTACACGGAGACTGCATTTCAGTATTCCATGGGTAGGGGGCAGCTGCTAATTTATTATCACAATTATTTTCAGGAAAAAAAAAAGGAAAAAAAAAAAAGGAAAAAAAAAAAAGAAAAAAAGAAAGAAAAAAACAAAGCCACAACATTCCACAAATAAACTCTAATCCCCCCCCCCACCAGCTAGTGTGAAAATAACAACAGGCACAAAACTACAGGAAAACAGTGCTTCAGAATAAGCTGCAGTTACATATTGTTTTGACTGCAGCATAAAGATATTGACTTAAGTCTGGGATGTGATGCTATGGGCAAAGGTATCAGGAGGTGCACCTTATCTCTGGAAGAAAAAAGCCTCCCACCTCTTATCCCTCTGTGTAGTAAGTCAAACAGCTTCTTTCTATGGTTTTGTTGGGTTTTTTATTTCTCAAATCAGTCTGCTTTAATTGTTGAGTTTGTTTCACATCTATCTATGACTTCTCACCATCTGATAAATTCTCAAAGAACACCAAAAAAATTATGTATCTGGCATGAAGCCTGCAGCACGGTGCACTGTGTTTCTGCACTATTCCTACAAACAGCTTGTGAAACTGATAATGTTTTACATGGCACAAAGAAGATTTCATTTCATGTATGCCCAGAGCAGGACCTTCTAGGGCTAGGCCTAACTATGCCTCATTTAACTTACCTCTGAGATGTCATAAAAACGTTACACTTTCTGCCCTGTAATTTGTGATGTTAAGTATCTGCCCTGGTATGATAGTAAGCTCTATAACCATGATGTTTCTTTCTACGTTCTCATATAACTCTTGATTATATAAATTCTGAACTCTTTAGGAGCTTCTGAATTAATTTCTGAACAGCTCAAAACTCAGAGTCCAACCTTTGCGTGACTAATACAGAAAAAAAGCAGTAAAGTCATTCAAATTTGCATTATGGAAATTGCTCTGATATTCTGTTTTCTCTGGGCTGCTCAAACAGCAAAGAGTGCACTTAGTGACTCTTTTCCTATATACCTTAGACTATGGTTGGCTTTTTCTCCCAATTCTGAATAAAACATTATGTCACAAAACCTGAGCATTTGACAGTTATAATTTTGGTTAGACCACAGAGTTGCACCTTGTCAGCTTTCACTTTAGCTTACATGGAATAGATCTTGAATGAAGAAATATCTGGCACTTCATAACATGCTATTTATTTTCAGAACCTACATATCGTGTCTGCAAATATCCTTAAAGTTCAGAACAAGATCTTCAATTACAGAATGATATTTTTTTTTAATCCTAAACAACCTGAATAATATATACATGCAAGTCTAAAGCAAAATCTATTCAGTTAAAAAATTGTTAAATTTTTACATGTTCATAGATTGAATAAACCCCACACAAACACTAAGTGTACTGATGACTTTTCTCCCAAAACTCAGAATGCATAAACTACATGTATGATTTACAAATCAATGAAGGAAAAGCAGACCATAAAAAGTCATACTACAGCAAAATTTGTTTTCTAAATCACTGTAGCATGTTTCCAAAATTCTACATTTATTCACCTCCTTTAACAAGTTTTAAAACTAATAACTAAACTAAGGATTAAAACTGTTGATGGGCTTCATCTTCATTAATGCACAACAGGGGTAATGACGATGTAATATCTTGTTAAAACTGTTTCCTTACAAGAAAAAATAGCTTCTCCTTTTCCTCATATTTTTCCAAGCCTTATTTCATCTGCCTTTTAAAATCTTTTTTTTTTCTCTCATGATTTTTATCCATGAGGAAAAAAATAAAACCTACCGACCAGGTAGAATTCAAAATGTGAGTAGAAAATGGTTTAGCATTTATCAATTTTAATAGATAAAGGATAGTTAACTTGTACTCAGCTAAACTGAGAAAGAACATCTTTTTGAACAGGGGATGGAGCTTACTGAAATTCTTTTTCAAGCATAGAAACAAAACCTGATACATGAATATGGAATCACATTTTCACGTACAGAATTGCAACTGGCAGATCATTCATGAGATCCTCTGAATGATTTACCAGTTGTATTCAGACACTTAGCAATGGGAAACTACAGCCTTCCCCACATCTTATAAATGCTCCTGACAACACTTTCTTGACATTTAAGAAAGAAGTATTTGTTGTGTGGTGGGAGAGAGGAGAATAAAGGAAACAAGTTAATCAATATGAAGGAATATGAACACAAATTATCTATTTAGTTGCCCAAGGGGGTAAAATTGAAAGAGACGATAAGGAAGAGAAACATAATCCAAACTGATTTGCATGTAAGATTTTTTAAAAATTGCTATTTAAAAATCTTTATAGTATTTAAAAAAAATATATGTTTAAGGAGACAATACAAACAAAAGCACTGAGCTCAGCTACTGCAAAAATATTTGGGAAAAGCAGTCAAAGAGCAAGAGAGATATAATAAAAGTAAGAAATATAATAAAAGCCCAAGAACCAGAAAAAAAAGTCTACAGGTTCATTGTGCTTTGAGTTTAGCCAAGAAATGAAGCATTTTAATTGAGCAGCAGCACTCTGAAGCACTGAAACCTCTACTGGAGTCCTCTTACTTGAACAGCAGAATAACACTCCCTAGCCTTTTCTAGATATGTTATCTCAAATATTTTTTATTATATGCTGTCCACAGTGTGCCATTGGCAACTTGTAATCAAAAAGGGAACTCTGTCGTCTTATGAAATTGAAACAAAAAGGTCGCTTTATAAACATGAATTCACAGTTGATAAAATTATTTACAAATGTGAAACGTAAAGGTTTTCTCACAGTAGAAAGAGATGTACTTTTTCTAACTAATGTAGGCACTTTCATTCAACCTTATTACAATGCACAATGTTCAATAGGGAGTAAAAATTTATCAATGACTAATCTGACAGGTTGAAAAAAAGTCAAAATGTTATCTCACAGAGAAACGCTGTAGCTAATATTCTGAACAATCAAAATAAAGTTATAAGTTTTGTTGGGTTTTTTAATTATTATTTTTTTATTCTATAGCATATTTTATGAGAGCACTAAAAAGCTTTATATGGACCTTGTTTTTAAATGCATGGTACTGAGATTTAGACAGATCAAGTGATACATCCAGTATTAGTCAATCTGTCACAGACTTCAAATAAAATAGATTTTCTCAATATCACTGTAAGAAATTACATTAAAATTAGATTAAAGTTAGATGAATATTGCAGTTACAATGTCAGAGACAAAGTATCTTAACACTCACATCAAATTGTGAAATACAAATAGAGACAGTATCTCAAAGGCCTCTGGTGGCTATCTTGTATCCTGGGATCATAATTAAAACTCACTATTTGTATTTTAACATTAATCTACTGATAAAAACTTTAGCATATTATGTTTGCTATTATACATATTTTAGAATTACTTGTCATAAAGACTAAGACAAAGTTTCTTTCCTATTTCTTCTTCCGCCTCCCACAACAAAGTATATATTAAATGGGTGATAGGAATTATCAACACTTTAAAAGCTATCACTATACTTAAGAGACAGCTTTTATTTTCAGATTCTACCTCTCTGCCAGGAATAAAAAAATATACTTCTGCAAGTATTTTACAGACAAGAACAGGACTGTTCTTTAAAGACAGAAAGAGGGAGACCATGAAAAATAATGTTTACAATTCAGAGATATTAATTAAGCCCCCAATTGATAGTTATGTGTGTACTACTACATTCCCTTGCAATCTATAGATTTTGCATAAAATAAAGAGATCTTATAAGCAAAAAAGTAAAAATTCATAATACCAAGATTGTAACAGCCACATACTTGTGCTGTACCTCTTGTGTTCAGGCAGTACCAAGAAAACTGGCTCAGTCCTGCTGTGTAAAAAATTTGAAAAGGATTATAGATTTCATATGTTGTGGCAATTGACTGATATAGATGTGCTCAAAAAACCGTAAACCTTGAGGTCTGACTGGACAAATCCTACACCTATCTGCACTCCCCAACATTTATATTACACCATACTAAATGATATAATTAGAGTTTCACATGTATCCACAAAGAAGCAAAATATAAGGTACAACTCTAAAAAATGCAAATGCCATGGGAAAAAAATAGCGCATTTTAACAAGTTAAAATAATAGAAAGTTTGTATAGTAAGTTAATGACACAGTAAGGTGTCGATGATGTGATGACAAATCCTATTACATTACTGAATAACCTATCTCAGTAAAAGCCTACCTAAATTTTAAGGGAAAGGACTCCTATCCATCACTCTCCTCACTAATTCTAAGTTTGAACCTGTGTTTTGGCCTTTTATTCTCTTATAGCCAATAGTAAAGGAGCACTATCCCTCTCATGGAAAAAAGGGAGGACTGAAGAAAAGATGCTAAGGTTTGCAAATGCATTTATAGGCATACAACAAATAGAGAAAGGAGAAATACAAAGCTTAGGTTCACATCACTCGTATTTCCTCTAAAATAACAGTAACATCAGTAAAGCAGGCAGATAAAAGGAAAAAATAATCTTGTAGACAAAAGATGTAAACACTTTAATTATAGAAGTACCTGTCTAATGTCATTTATTTGTTAAAAAAAAATATTAGAACTTGTACCTTTAGCAGATACTACAGAGGAAAAGCAAGCATGTGTTATATGATGGTTATGGTGCTATTCATCACTTTTGAGATGGAATTCCCACTTTTAGTATTCTGTGGAAAAGTAAAATTGATTTCCTCTTTCTGGTAAATAAAAGTAAAGCTATATTCTGCCAGCTCCAGGGGCATCAGCAGAACAGTTTCACCACTGCAGCCATATGTCTGCCAGTGTTCCTGTTATAAACAAAGCTGACAAAGTTCAGAAGGGGGTAATACAGAAGCTCTCTGTCAAAAAGTTCATAAAGATTGACATTTTTTTCAGTAATAGGCAGACAGGAGAGGAGAAAAAACAACAGTTATTTGAGATGTCCCTAATTCTATTGTCTCTTTGGTTCTTTCTTCCTTCGGGAGTTTGTAGCATATGAATTTTTAATGTGAACAAAGGCCCAAGGAATTTCAACTGAAAAAATACACGAGACATTTACAACAATAATATTGACAGAAGTATACCTTCCTGGAACAAAGAACTAAAGAAAAATCACTTCCAAGGCAGGGGTTTCTGTGTCATACATGGCAATTCAGTATAAAACAACACATGACAGTTCCGAAGGAACATTTTTCTTCCACTGTGTAAAACATTTTAGAGAATACTCTCTCCTTGAGAATCATAAAAAGAACAGTGTCATGAACATTGGGAGTTTTGTTGGTTTGGTTTGGTTTTTTTTTCAGCTTGGTTAGTTTTTTGGTTTGGTTTTTTTTTCAAAAAATAAACAATTCAATAAAAGCTGACACTGCCATACAAAGGAGTTGATCTCATCTAAATGGAGGCAAAGTGAGTCATTAAAAGGAAGGCATAATAGAAGCCAGATTTCCTGCCCAGCTTCCTCTGACCTCTGTTGGCAAAGCTATTTTCCTCTTGCGGTAAAACGTATGCCTAGAAATTGTTCTCCCCAGTATGCAGTCTCTGTCAGAAGAACACAACTGACATGGTTGTACTGCAGGAAGGATCACATCAGGTATGCTCATCAACACACATACTTGACAGTTTTCTAATTAAAATGACCTATGGGGAGTCCTCCAACCCACTTCAAAAATCTCACTCCAACAGCAGCCCCGTCTTCAGTAGTGCTTAAACCTTGCTTAATCGCCTTATTAATCTTTAATAAAAAATATTGTCCTCTCAATTAAAATATAACAGAAAACTGAATGATCAGAAGGCAGATTTGCTACTATGTGCCCACAACAGGTGTGCTGTGAATTTTTTGTACACCTTAACACTAATTTTCCTGACTTCCATCCAGTTAAATAAGTTCCTCCCTGCTACCCTAATATAGCGACTTGTGAGAAAACACATACCTGGATGGTTGGTTTTGATTGAGAATTACCTTACACAGCCATGAATTAAACCAAACATTTGTTGTTGTCCTTGAATACTCTCCTATTGGGCACTTACATGACCACTGACAGGTTTGAGATTACTGTGTGGGAACCTATTTCCATGTGACAGCTGCAGTGCAGATACTTGTCAATACACTGGTGCTGAATGTTAATCAACACTACAGGCTGGGAACAATTGCCAGCTACATCACTTATCACTATAATGAAAAGAAAGGCCTTAAATGTCTTATCGTTTGCTTTGTGCTTCTTGATGGAAGACATTAGGAAACACTAGGAGGCATAAAATAATTAAAAACCAGTAGGAATTTCAAGGGTAAAGGACTTCCAAAAGTCCATATTGCTCTCTTAATATATACAGTTTTAATGCCGTTCAAAAGAGATCTTGATTATTTGTATGAAAACTGAACACAAGTGATGAATAAAATGCATTAAAAGATGTCATGTAGGCTATACACAGGACACAAATCATACACATCCCTTAGTTTGTATACTCAGCTATATCACGTGACAATAT
Organism: Heliangelus exortis; assembly: GCF_036169615.1. Lineage (NCBI taxonomy): Eukaryota > Metazoa > Chordata > Aves > Apodiformes > Trochilidae > Heliangelus > Heliangelus exortis. Next base: position 28,547,577 of record NC_092426.1, on the reverse strand, counting down.
TCTCACAGAAAACCTTTCTATCAAAATAACTATTTTTAGCTATTTAAATGTAACTTAAAATTTTTACGCCATGCTCTACTTTTGGTAATTCAAAATTCATAAACCAGATGCAAAGTAGGTACTTTTCTGATGCTAATTGAACAGCACACTCAAACAGTATTTCCTCTTCCTTTTTCTCCAAATAATGATCATCAGGGCATACTCATAATTTAAGAAAAAAAAAAGAAAAAAAAAAAAAGTGGGAAAGAACACACAGAAAAGAAAAATAGCACAAAAGCTTCTTGAAAAGATCTATGCACTCAACATTTTAAAAATCTTCTAACTAAAACACACAAAATATTAATTGAGAAAGAATAAAGGCTGAATATAGTGCTCATGAAATATCCCTAGTTGTTGGCAAAGTTTTTGTCTTTGTCGTTTCATGATGATGAAGTTGAATAACTGCTGCTTGAATGGAAGCAGGCTGATGAAGAAGGCTTTAAAATTGAAGTCAGGAACATCACAATTTATATTTTTCTTATTTGTTTTTCTATCTGTTCAACTTCCCTGTAGATTTCATTCCTTTTTGTATTAGAAGTCTCTTTCAACAGACAGTCATGTGTTGATCAAAGATATATTGTTTTAATATGTTTGCATTCTGTTGTATCTTAAATTGTTTGCTCATACAGCCAGCAAGTTCTAAGCAGTTAACAAAATATCAAAGGATTGGAAATTAATAACAACATTAACTTCCAGGGAAAACTAACTTGTGAAGAAAACTTTTTGGGTATTCTCATCTAGTTTGTGATAGAATCATTCAGATAATGTAAATAAAGAGACTGTGTTAAAAACTGTTACCACATACTGCATACTTAAATTATGTGAACACAAAGAACATTAAGTTTAACAGTATATTAAAAAAATGAATAAGGTATATATTAAGGTTATACTAAACATAAATGAGTTCTAAAAAGTGTGGTATGAAGTAACTTTAAAAATTTTCATAGGGAAAGCAAAAATATACAGTATGACAATTTGTGGACATAATGAATGGGACATTTTTTTTCCAGTTAAAAGAGAAATAAATGAGTGTAATTAAAACAGAAAAATACCCAGTACATGATTTAAAAAATAAAATATGAATCGAGCCTACTTAGATGTGCTTTTAGATAGACAATTTTATTTCATTCTTAATAAATAAATTTTCATTTCAAATCTTTTTTTATTATATACACTATTTAAATAATGCCCCTATGTTACTGTCCACAAACACATTTCAATTTTTTTGAAATAAACAAATAAGTCTGTCTGCCATTCCTAGGCCGATTTCCAGCTAATTAAGCATTGTTTTAGGGATAATTCCATTATAATTTATAAATTATCCAGGAGTTAATACGTGTGTGCATATATACATAAACATACATATACCAAGAGTTACTCTGTCGACAAACACACCAGTGTGTATCCTTCCTATTTATTAAGCAAATAAAATTTTTAAAGGACTGTGTAACAAGATACTTTGCTTTCATCAGAAAGATAACAAAAAATTAAAAGAAAAATATTTTCATTTCAATTTACCAATTTCTTACAAGAGTTAGATATCTATGGTTATGGGTGTATATATGTGAATGAACGAATAAATCCTTAACCCACCATATCTTTTTCTCCAGTTTGCAAGCTGTCACCCGTGAAAAGTATGGTGTAGATGGTAGGATGATACTGTACCTGATTGGCTCTGGAGGTGGTCATGGGATCAGATGGAGAGGACTTGGTGGTAGTTGGGGAAGATGGCAATGTCTGGGAACAAAGCAGTTCAGGAGCAAATCAACCTTTACAAGCCTTAGACTGAACAGTTAAAAAAAAGAAATAAACCAACAAAAGTAACATAACTAGAAAACTAAAATAAATAAAAAATGCCTACGACAAAATCTTCCTCCTACTCATTGGAACTTAATGGAATTTAAAGTCAATTGGATAAATAATGCATGTAAATATGCATGCTTATGCATGTAAAAACAAATTAATGACTTGAAATCAAGATGGTGAACTCACATAAATACCCAAAAATATGCTGATCACATGAGGAAGATATTCTTTCCTCTCTCCTCCTCTTGGGGCAAATGAAGACTATAGTAAACAAAAATTCCAGCAAGTTCAATGAGCACATGAGAAACAGTTACCAGTCTACAAACAAACAGGGCCAATGCCTGGAAGAAGTTCAGAGACATTTACTTTGGCACCTTGTAACGCACCATTCTATAGCAGGGCCTATGGCCAGCAAACTGTGTTCCATATCTTACAAAAATTAAACTGAAGCTACTGAGTTTTTAGCAATATTCCAACTGCTAAAATATTCATTGATCTTTTCTTTAATCAAGAGGCAGGTGAACAAATGTAAACATCAATCTCATGATGGATGAGCATGCAACTAATACCTTCACAACAAATTACTACAATATATTTATGACTAGCGTTTAAATTGATCATTTAGTTGAGCAAAGGTTAGTAACTGATCACCAGGCCTGTGTTCAAAAAAACACAAAAAAGAATTAAGAGTCATATTTATTGATCATGTTTTCTAAATAATATACATACGCTTAACATTAATTCTTCAACATATCAAAAAGCACTGCTCTGTTTAAAATTTTTATATACACATTCCTCTTTAAAGTATTAGATTCTGACAGAATAACTCTTTATAAATGTAGTGAAAATGTAAAATTAGACTTTTCAAAACATAACATACAATACTTATTCAAAGCATGTTTTTGACATGTTAATAATATATAAATATTTTTAAAATGTCCAAAATTACACTACGTCTACTTGAAGAAATAAGATGTTGATATACTATACAATATGATTAATCACATGATCATATAATTACTAATCAAAACTATTTGGAAATAACTGAAGCAAAATTTCACAGTTTCAGCAGTTCTGTTACTTACAATCATTGTCAGTCCCTCATAAAATAGGTATACATACTTTTGCACTAAAACTCTTAATGCATATGAGAAAGCTGGGACACTGTGAATGCATAAAATCGTAAATTAGCAAAATATGGGCTTGTACATATGCACACACAAATATTTTAGCTGTATGTTAAACAATATGAAGATGCATTTTTTTCATAGTTTGTACATAAACAAGCAGCCAAACAGGGAAAAAATAACTTAAGGAACAGATCGTATTTTGTGTTTCCAACTGGTAAGTCATGTTATAAAACAATAAAAGTAAATTGTATAAAGCTTAAGCATCAACTGAAACTCTTTCAAGAGACTTAAGTAAAAAATACTACCATGTATATAGGGCATTATAAAAAATATGTAGCTTGCCAAAATGTTACTTGTCAGGAGACACTATACATTGGGAAAATCTAGGCAATCAAGGATTCTCCTATCTCTTTCTCTAGAGAAGATGGGTTCATTTCAAAGGGGATAGAATTCTGGAGAAAAAGAAATGTCAGATTCCATGACAGCAGAAGGCTAATCCTATTCAATTACAGAATTATACTGCTGATTTTAGTGGGATGATGCAGTAGCTCTTACACTGAAGTCTGAAATTTGCAATGAAGTGATTTCATCATTTCAGCTTAAACTAAAAGAAAAGCAAACAAACAAAGCACACAAACCCCCATTGCTGAATAAAATGGGGGATGGTTAACTCGTTCTGACAGGTTTTCTTTATTATAATTATATATTAAACTCTCAGCCAGAACTAAAAAAAAAAAGGAACAGAAAAAATGTTATGTCTCCAGCAAAAGTCTGAAAATATACTTTGACTAAAATATTTCAGACATATGAAAAATAGTTTGCTCTTTATAGGTATCACTTAACCTAACAAGAGGATTTATCAGGAAGTCTGTAGAACACTTAAACACTGGATTATGATGTAATCATTGATAACACAAGTAATTTAAGAAACTGGATGCATCTCAGATTTTAATTGATATCACTCTTCCTAAAGCACAGAAATGTATGGCTGCAATGAAAAAGGAGTGACAGTAATAATTTCAGGAGTCTGTTGAACTGTAACAACTATTAAGTTGCAGCATTTCACTATTCTATTTTGGCAAAAGCTTGTTCAAAATACAATGGAAAAAGAAAAAAAACATTTAAAATCAAGCCAAGTGTATTAATGAACAAGAATCAAGTATGGGCATAAATATTTTTTCCCCAAATATACGTAGCAATGACAAAATCCTGAAAACAGCAGTAAGGTTTTTCTTTTGTTTTTTTGTGTTTTTTCTTTCTATATCAGATTGTTTGTGTTTGATGCTTAACTTTTTTTTTTTTTAATGTTTACTGACATAACTGCTTTTATTTTTTTATATATGTATACATATATAAAAAAGTACATAAAGAACTTACAACATCTTGTAAAAATTCATCCTTTTTCATGCTTCTAATAATTCTACAGACCCACTAATTTACAGAGACACACCTACTTATGTCATCAATAGTAAAATAACACAAAGTAATAATTCAGAAAGTAAAAAAAGAAACACAGGCATTTGGATTTTGTATTGAATTTCCACTTCTTAATAAGTAATTTATTGATATACTCTAAATTGCTTTGGAAGAATTTTTAGGCAAAATTGCTTCTTAAAGAAAGCTGAACAGGGCTCAATAATTCTGATTTATTACATAGAATATAATAAATTTTTTAAAATTTGGCAAGTGTTTTGCATTAGGCAAGCACTTGAATTTAGTAGTTATTAGGCTTCTGGGAATGAGATGTATAAGTGATTAGAAATCCTAAGATTAATTTACAGAGTTTCAATTTCAGATCCTGAAACATGCATACTATAATTGAAGCTTTCCTGAAACTGCAGGTTGACTGCTGGCAAGGTTATTGATAAATGCCAGTCAGAATTTCAGCCATACACCACTCCTGTGATTAGCAGGGGTGTTAAAAGATACGTCTTGAATACTACGGTCCAAGCCATGGTTAAAACTGGTCTTCTCTGTTTTCTCAGATATTATTTCCTTTCTTGCTCATTACTTATGAGACAATGAATGGAAGACATTAATTTGTACAGGTAAGACCATGTTGTTTGCTTTTACTTTAAGCTTTTAGAACAGATGCTTGAGAAAACAGATTTTAAGTGATAAAGAGCTTATTTTTAGAAATAAAATTCTGCTTGAGCCATATTTGAATTGTAGTATTTTCTGAAAGCACAAGAAAATACTTCTTTCTTGTGTGCCACACAAGAATTAATTACATTGTGAGAGACTGCTCTCAGGCTGCACAACATACTAAAGGGTGCAGGAAGACAGTCAAAGCATCACACTTCCATGCTTCATATTTTTGATAATCAGAGGGAAGATATATATAATACATATACTCCATCTGCACAGTGTTCCAAAAAACCTCTGAGCTCTCTTTCAATGACTTCATGAATTGACTAATGCAGAGCTATGTCTAAATGACAAAAGTCACATCCTTATATAGATCCTGAAAAATTTTCAGTAATTACACTCTAGATAATAAATATTGTACTGAGACAGTTAACTTAATTCTCAGTACCTGTTAGTATATTCATATATGGAAGAGTAGAAAGAAAAGGCAGAAAATTAAGTACCATTTGAAAACAGGGTTAGAGACAAGCAAAGCATATAAAGAACATAATTTAAATGTGAAGTTGAAATTACATTACAGCTTCCAATTTCTCATTTCTCACTACAGGGCTTGCCAAATAAAGAAAAACTTGGATAATAACATTGCCCACATTAAATTACTATTCACACTAAGCTAATACTGAGATTCAGACTTGCATATATTAATACTGGTGCTTTTAAATCACTGAAATTAACGTGATGACAAAACTAATTTGCTTAAGCCAATATTTTAACGCACTTTAAGAAAAGGTGGTACCTTTTCAAATTGTATTAAATAGTTGAATGCCTTCTGCAGCTAAAATGAGAGAGCTCTGCAAGGCCCCATTGTGCTGAACATAAAAGACTGAGTTACTAGACTTTCAACAGTGTCAGAGATGAGCCTTTCTAAACAGACCAATTGCTTTACTAAGCATATTGAGTCTTCTCATCTCTTGTAAACTCCTTTAATTTGTAATATGATCCTCCTCTCAGCAGTGACTGCATAAATATACAATACACTCTAAAAATAAAATAAAATAAAAATCAAGGATTATTAATTTATTTACAATTAAGATTGTGAAAAGACTACTTTGATGACTTCAGTGATCTAATTCTACTTGCTACCTTTTCACTACTGTAAAGAACAAATAAAATACAGTCAGATGATATTTCATGCTCTGCATTTGGTTTTGGTTTTGTAAAAGAATAGACAGAGCAAAAGAAAAAGACTAACAAAGTTGGTGTCTATAGACAGAAAAGGTAATTCATCTGCATTTATGAATTCTTGGGGACTTTGAAAAAGGAAAAAAGTGTAGTTAAGTGTGATGTAGACAAAAGAACATCTTTTGTCATCTCTGGAGACAAGAAGGAGTAAGGATCTTAAAGCAAAACAGCAGGTGCCATTTGGATCATCAGAGCAACTTTGGATGGAGGAAATGATTTAAGATGAAGATTACAGTAAAATGGACAAAGAAGAAACAGACCCTTCTCTTTCCTTAAAACTTATTGCAGTAACACAGAACTACTGCACAATCTGGTGCTGTTATGGAGAAATACCAGAAAACTCAAGTCACCAGACATAGGCATCAATACATGTAAGAAGTTATAGGTCTAAGATTTGTGTCAAAAAAACCTGCCCAAATCCTAGAAGGAAGGAAAATGTCACCTTTTGATTCTGGTCTACTTTCAGATTTGGAAAAATACCACCAAAACAACGAAGGCATCAGAAGGTGTGAGATATCAGAATTTTCTTAAGAATCTGAACACTGCTGAAATTTCTACAATGTTCAGTGATGCTATTCATCCCCAAACAAAATCTTCTATTAACATTCCACTTTAGAAGCACGTACAACAAAGAGTTAATCATCAGCTACAGTTAATTGTGTTCATAAGACGGTTTTGCATATGAATTGAGATTATATCCAACACCGGTCAAATGAAACAAAAACTTAAAACAGTGGTCTTGCACCAGAATTAAGTAAAGAGCACATGAGGGTTAGGATATAATAAACATACTTTAATGGAATACTAAACTTTTGCCATTGGATTTACTGTACAGAACTGTCTCTCTAGCAAATAAGGGCTGGTTGGATTCTTTTTGTCCTCACAACTTGTAAATGCACCTGCATACATTATTTTTCATTGTATAATGGTAACAGATGTGATTCTTCACCTATGTTCAAGAGTGAGGAATGTTTACGAGAAATTGTTGACTAGATGTACTCACTGATCTACAAAACTATTATTATTTACCTCAAATGAAAAAGGCAGTATTTTCTCATATTCTGGAGTTTATTTAGTTTCATCTATGAGACAGAATGTTGCCTTAAATGGATGATAAAAAGAAAAAATCTTAATCAGAAAGAAGAGGTATTTTAAGGAACCAGCAAAGATTTCTTAAAAAAAGGACTTGAAAGCATTGGTGTATGAAAAACTGAATAGGAGCTGGCAATGTGCACTCACAGCCCAGAAAGCAAAGCATATCCTGAGCTGCATCAATAACAGCATGGCCAGCAGGTTGGGAAAGGTACTTCTCCTCTAATCTGCTCTTATGAGACCCCACCTACAGTACTGTTTCCAGTTATGAAGCCCCCAACAGACGAGCATGGAGCTGCTGAAGTGAGTCTATAGGAGGATCACAAAGAATATCAGAGGGCTGGAGAACCTCTCCTCTGAATACAGGCTGAGAGCATTGGGGCTGCTCAGCCTGGAGAAGGGTCTGAGTAGACCTTATAGCAGCCTTCTGGTACCTGAAGGGGCCTACAGGAAAGCTGGGGAGGGACTTCTTACAAGGACATGTAGCGATAGAACAAGGGCCCACAGTTTCACACTGAAAGAGGGCAGATTTAGGTTAGACATTAGGGAGAAATTTTTTACTGTGGGGGTGGTGAGACATGGGAAGAGGTTGTCCAGAGGAGCTGTGGCTGTCCCCTGCCCAGAAGTGTTCAAGGCCAGGTTGGATGGAGCTTTCAGCCACCTGGTCACATGGGAGGTGTTCCTGCCCATGACAGAAGGGTTGGAACGAGATGATCTTTAAGGTACCTTCTGACACAAACCATCCCATGAGTCTATGAAGACTTTTAAGTCTTTATATTCTGAAGAACTTACATTCTGTATTTTTAAAAATATAAGAAAAATTCTTCTTTTAGGCCAATATTCTTAAAGTCAGATTCTATTAAAGTACTTCAAAGTAAAACTTTCTAAAATTATGAATATTTCTTTTGCTATTGTTGTTGCTGATCAGCATTTCTGAAGTAAAAGCAGTCATTTTCACATGAAGAATGAGACTTTACAAATCTGGGTTCAAGAATTCAGTTCTTCAGATTTTGAATGTCTGAGACCACGATTAACAAATAAGTTAAAGACCCATGAGAGGTCAGTTCTAAATTCTAAAACCTTTGTCCTTGCTTTGATATCTAAGCATTGTATAGAATCAGAGAAAGTTTCAATTTGGAAGTGATCTCAGAAGACCAATTCCTGCTTAAATCAGAATTAGATCACACATCTTTGCTCCAATGTAACAGTGATGCAGTGACCATCGCTGCATCTGCTTTCTGGACAGGCTTCAGCACCTGCTACGTGTAAACCAACTGAAAACTGGAAAGAAAATTCAACAAGCACAGAAAGAAGCTGCGACAGCTTCTAAAGAAGGTGCTGTCATAAGACCACATTATACAGCTTTTTTCATTGTTCACAGGAGCTGCTACTAATTTAGAGGTGAAATTTAAAGTTTTGTATGCTAATTATAAAGCTGGAACTGCTTAGGCTCCTGATCATTCTACGAAAAGTGTGTTCTGTTCCCCTGAATTACAGTGTATTCTGAGAGTTGCTGTGACAATTCAACCAGAGAAAAGGATGGATAGATGCTCATAGGAGTTTATAGGAAGTAAAAGGGGGCAGGAATCAGTTAGGTATTGTCAAATGATACCTAGAAACAGCAGAGAGATGATATCTATTGAAAGATTGCCTATGTTACCTAGAGATAAGCATTTGTCAAATAAATACCTTTCAGACCTGGTTGGCAGAGAGAACAAGCTGGTATCTACTGATAAATTTAGGGGATGTGGAAAAATGCAGTGAAGAAAAGATGAAGTTAGAGAGAGAGACCAGAATGTTTGGGTATTGATTTCTTCTTTCTTCTCAAGAAGAAATGTGGTAACAGACTCAGCCTCCATTTATAACCATGCCTACTATGAAGAAAGTGCTGAAACTCAAGCAATTAGCAAAGGGTTTCCTACCATCTTCATTCATTGAAACAGAAGCCAGAAAATATTTCCTTCCTTAGCTCACTTCTCAGAGGCAAGTATCAGAAAAGCAACCCAGGACAAAGAAATGGCAATAGATAAATGAGAGCTGCATTCTCCTATAGACATGGGTGACATCACAAGGCTCCAGCTGCAGGTATCTTCATTCAGGGGGAGAAAACTGCCTTTGCCTTTTGGCAGAAACAGCTAGAAAACCAACAGAAATATCTTCAAAGTTGCTAAGGAAGACAAAAATTATTCTTTCAAATCAACTCTTGATTTCGAATGCTAAGCCTACTTTCTTCAATCTGCAACATTATATTCTGTGTAACAAAATTCTTGGGTACTACTCTGACAGAAAGAACCATGTAAAAATTTGTGTGAAGGAAATAATTGTAATTCGCAAGGTTTATTTTTTTGCCAAGTTCAAAATGACTTGCACGATATTTTATCCTGATAATTTAAATAAAATTGTGACTTGTTTACTGTTTAAAAAAACAAAACAAGCAACATCAGAGTTTTAGATCATGATATTATAAAATATCTTCTAATGTCTTAAATAGAGGCATCATATCTTTCGTTATGATACTGGATATTCTGACATTGGAGGATAGACTAATTCACTACAAACTCCAGAAGCTAAGCTAATACATTTTGGAAAAAAATAAAAGATTTTAGATTTTTTGAGTCAATATTTATAGTGTATGAATTTATCATGCATAAATGTTGCTTCATTAAAGGAGAAGTTAAACAATTAAAACTGCTCAACACATGTACGTGCATATCTCCAAATATCTGCAGTCATAGTATTACACACCTGTTTGTATACAGGTTATCTATTAATATTTTAACATGTAGAGACAGTCACTAAATAATAGACTTGTTAGTTAAACATATTTAGTCTGTGTATTAAATTCACTAAGAGCAGCTCTGTTCACTAATCCAATGTTCCAGAATTTGACATTCCAAACATGTAATAGTTTTATAAAAAAATCCCAAACCTCAAACAAACCAACCAATCTAAAACAAAGATCAAGCCCCCACGCCCCCCAAAAAAAGAAAAAAGAAAAAAAAAATTGAAAAAAGAAAAAATCCAAACCTCAACAAATTAAAAAATAAGTTTTCTGGACAAGTATTTGGCCAAGCTCTATCAGCTTCTGATACAAACAAGTATTCAGGCATGTCACTAAACAGCTCTGCAGCCTAGTTTCTCAGGGTCTTAATGACTTACCTAAAATTTGGCTTCATGTCATTGCAAAGGGGAAAAGCACTTTTCATTTACCATTGCAGTATTGGGCATAAAATCTAACATTTTCCAAAAAGCCATTCAAAGTACAAATATTTCAGCTTTTTATCTCTTTCCCTGGCATAACAATTTTCATGTCTAATAATGGGTACACTAATCCTACAAAATACGGGCTTTTCTTGTCAGTATTATCTTGTAAACTGTCTAGAGTATTTTTAAAGTATCACAGAAACAGAAAAGAATATAATAAATATTAGAAGTCATATACAATAGTTTATGCACAGTTTCATTCATCTAAAGTAGTCTGTTCCAAAAACATCCTCCTCAAACACATCTTCATATAAGCATTCTGTGTATCTCACTATATACCAAGTAAAGTAATTGCATACAGTTAACAAATTACTTTATAGGACACCTTGAAAGTGTGGAAGGACCCATATAGGATTCCTGAGAGACTAAAAATCTATCCTATCTAGGATAGAGAGACAAGACAAAATTTTAGTAATGTTCACTCATTTTTTTCTTCATTTATTTCTTACCCAGTACAATGGAAAATAATTTTAAATCCTGGATGGCACATTTAACATTCTCTTTACAGGGCAACTTGAAAAAAAAAAAAAAAATTAAATTGTTCTGGAAAATGTAATAGACTAAGGAATGCTAGACCAATAATACCTTCAAAATCTATTTTGCATTGCCCGTGGATTTTTAGAAAAGTCAGTGTAAAACAGGCAGTATATGCCAAAAATAACAAAAAAATGAAATTGTAGAAAACATCTGAAGTAAACTATATTTTCACGTTCTTAAAGGTAAGATTTTTAAGTACCTAGTATAGGGTCTAGAAAAACCAATCACATTTTTTTTGTTTTATTTTTATATACACAGAAGAAAGAAACATTTGGTTATTCTGTGATTTTTAGTATCTAAAGATTTACAAAGAGGTTCATTGTTTAAGCTTAAAATTCAGCAATCTAACTAAAACCTGGAAGTGTATCGTCACCTAATACAGTAAAGTTTACGAGAGAAAAACATTAGGGTGTGGCATCAAAATTTAGAAAACACTGTCTAAAAGAACTGCTAAGAAACATGGAACACATAAAGAGAAGGCAAAAGATCAGCTAATTACTAAAAGCTAAAATAACATTTTCTTAAAGAGCATGTTATGTTGAGCCCTTGCAGCCTTAAATTTTAAGACTTCTAAGGAGCTGCTGCGGCTCTCTATTCCCAACCAAAAACTCACTTGTTTGATGCGGTCTGGATTAACAGTGGTCTGAGGCTGTAGAATGCTGACAGGCTCTGTCTTGGCCACATTCTGAGGCATTTCTCGAATCTTCTCTGCAATGAAGCCATGAACTGCATTTAGTGCTTCAACTGTTCCCTGGATCAGACACACCCGCTCTGTAGTACCTGTGAACACAAAAAGTTGATCTGAATAAAGCAGATTCTTCAAGATCCCATAAACTGCTTCAGTTATGGCATAAAGATGGCACTCAAAAGCAACCTCGCAAAACCAACTATCTACACACAGAAACAAAAGGAAAGATCTCCAAAAGATATTATAGACAATTTAAAGATGCTTTAGACAATTCCTATTTATGTGGATCCTCTGAGAACATAACTTTCTAAGCCAATCTGGATAAAATAAACTAGAAGAAAAAAAAAAGAAAAGAAAAAACACATTTGGTTTTGTTATTAGTATTTGCAAATATGATATGCAGAATACATATCTTTTAAATTATTTTGGCAGTTTTATAGATTATTCTAAAATATTAACAACTTCTAGGTAACAAAAGGTTGAACGTAACAGCCAGTCTAACAGAGGGACTCAGAATAAGCTGTTGTAATGAACACCTGAACTGCAAATACATCCACTTAGTGTAGACATTATTCGATCACTTCTTCAAACAGCTGCAAGTTGCTATGGCAAGACCTTTCAAGACCGATTGATCTCATATATTTGAGCGTCCACCCTGCCTTTTATAACCTTCCTACCTTACAATGTCCTTGGAATAATTGCAATTATTTACCCAACACACAGAGTTTAAGCTGTCTATAATGTCACTTAGCACTTGGAAATGATGAAATGCTGTACCAAATAGGTAGTCAACACCCCACAGACTGTATTTCAAGAACTTATGTTTAGTTATACTGAATATTGATCATGCAGGATATCTAGACTCCACATGACTACCTTCTAAGCATCCGTGTTCTAAGGTTGTGGGAAAATGTTACACACTTTAAAAATGAGTTTGATAGTTGAAAGACATTAATTCTAGGTAGAAGAATACGAGGTCTTTAGTGTTAATGAAGCAGAGGAGGGGACACTTTCCTACCATACTAATTTGTAAAGGTAGGACAAATACTTTAGAAAATCAGGTCTTGGAACACATCCCTCATTCCCACACTCTACCGCAAAGTGTAATCTTCTGTTTCTTGTAACTTCTAAACATTCTGTGCTGCTCTTTTCATTCTGTCTAACCCTTCTCTCCACTCTGTAGCACATTCTTTTTCTTGTATTGGCTGTCACCCCCTCTCCCTTATATCACCATTTTTACCCTCACTTTTCATTTCATTGACTCTTTTAATGACTCTCCTATTCCCGTAGCCTGGAGAAAGAGTCTGATGTGCCATGTTTAACTCATCTTTTGTATACTACCTGATAGCATCTGTAATTTGATACAAGTACAAAACAACATTAAATAACTACCATAGTTTTACTTACAATTCTCTAGAAAGGCTTAGACAAAGCCTACATAATTGCTTTATAACTGTGAAACAAAAAACACACCAGTCCTTGTTTCTTTGATTTATTAATTAAAAACATCTACAAGATGGTCAGACAGATACAGAATTGTGGAAAACTACTTCATTTTTTTTGGGTTTAATGTTTTTTTTTTACTAAGGTGATTTTAGAGGATTTTGTATTACTTTACTGTATAGCAAAACTCCTTTTTTGACATATTCGGTTACAGTTCGGTACATCCTCACTAGACAAAGAATGTAAAACAACCCCGTATCAATCCTAAGTGTACAAGTATGACACTGCACTGAAACAATCCACATTCTGCTCTCCACATATCAAATCACTTAAATATGTGGTAAAAAACATCTGTTTTGACTTGAAAAACAGGATCTAACAGGAGTTGAAAAAATGAAACTTAAAAGCGAGGCATTGTAGTTTTCATTTTTGTTCTGTAGAAATACCAAAACAAGACAACCTAAATATCTAAGATTTCACAGAAATTTCACAGTAATTCATACTTTCACAAACACATTCTATACATATCTAACACACCCAAATTCATGATTTTTCACCACTGTTTTAACTTTTCTACAGTTACCTTTAGAAAAGCTTCAATAACAGAAGAAAATTATAACATAAACAACATGTCTTCCCAAAAAAAGAAAGAAAAAAAAAATTGCCATGCAAAAATATGCCATATACATATTTGTTCGATGCCAGTGTGCAAGATTATACAGTAACAAATCTGAGCCATGGGATTACCACTAAATAAACATTTTTTTTTTGTCACTGATGTATTCCTAGTGAATATCACTGATATGATCACATGATTTTTTTTTCGGATCAAAAATTCATTCACTCTATCAAAAGAAATGAAGATTACATTGTAATGATGTGGCAAATACTAAAGTTGCAATGATTTCTGAAGTTCTGATGTTAGTTGCCCTCGTTACCCTTGTATAATCTACACAGAATCACAGGTAATACACATTAGAGAATTCTGCCAGAGAGGTAAATAATCTTCTCCCTGAAACTCCTTTATCAAGTTTATGTCTTTAGTAATAGCTACTATTATCAACTACCATTTTAAAATACACTCCTCACAACACTGCAACATTAAGTCTTTACTGGAGGTTCAGTAACCTTAGTCATTGGCAAAAACTGGGGGGTTTATCAGTAAATACTTCTGTGGATGATCTCCAAAGAGTAAAGATAACATTACCTAAAGATGAAACAGCACACTAAGAGCCCCGCCTGCTTATTAATTGAATCTATTAATATACACTTAAAATAAAGCTTTCAAATACTTATTTCTTAAAAAACAGTATCAGACAATACTGTTGAAGCAATCAGGCAATTCAGCTTCTTGAATAAACCCTACAGCAAAACAGAGAATGAAAAGCAAATTTTTTCTCTGTTCAAAAATGTTATTTAAAATAATTAAAATTACGACATATCACTTCGTATTTCAAAAGCAGTGAGATTAATAATTCTTTAGATGCACCAGTAACACAATCAAATGTGTATTTTTCAAAAGGGAGAGCTTTAAGACAACTATGTGATTTTAGATTTTAGTGGTTTTCAACAAATCAACTTAAATATACAGTTTGGTTTTTTTGGTTTTCTTTTTTGTTAAACCAAAACAACCCATCAGAAAATCAGAATTTGAGTGACCTAAGTGGAAATCACCACAGAAAATGAAATTTGGTTCCTAGAAAAACCTTTCTTAATGCTTTTTTTTTTTTTTTTTTTTTTTTTTTTCCTCTTTCTTTCCCCTACTTGGCTTCCCCCTGCTTTTGCAAACAAATCCTGTGGTTTCTGTGTAAAGCAATCCAGCTCGAAGAAAATGCTCTGGGGAGCCTTTACGCCGCAGTATTAATTGTCTCCTAAATGATGAGATGTGATGTGGATTGATCAATACAGCTAATGCAAGTGTTCTCTAGGTCAGCAGACAACACATTGAAACAAAACACAGATCAGGTTACATCCAAGCTACCGTAGCCTAATAGGGAAAGCACTTAACGGGGATGACTACTGTCAAAACATTTGAAAGGAAAATAGTCGATGCTAAATAGGAATTTCATTAGATTTGACACTAAGTGACTAAAGGGTATTCTACAATCCATGTTATTTTAGAAGGTGCAATATAATGCAATATAATAAAAATCTGCTTTGTGTCGCTACGGTCGAAACACACTACATTTTAGTATGTGTAAAACAGGATGCAGTAAACTGAAATCATTGTTCCATGAAGAAATATAATAGTGCAAAAGCACATTTCATGTAGAGTGAGATACATCTTTTAAAGTGCGTCACAAAGAAGCAATTTTTTCTTCAAGGGTTACGTCAACAAAGAAGTAAAAAAAAAGAAACTGGGGAGAAGTTGTGTACATGTACAGCTGGGAATTGCTTTAATCTCCTGAAGTGATATTGTCATATTCCTTCAGACAAGTCTAACAGCTTTTTACTCAGGTAACAGTACAATACATTACAACAGTCACACAAAAGGAAAACTGGCAGCTACACAACCAACCTCTGTAAAAAACCAGGCATATGAATCACTAAAGTTGGTGAAATTTCTTGTCATTTTAAAAGCTTTTAGGCCCCATAGAGGACTAACATAAGGCATCAGATTATTTACCATTTTCAGCTGTTTAAGAATTGCGTCAACTCCTTTTTTCATCTTTCTACAAACAAAAGCTCCAGTGTATATATTCAGATCTTTTTTTAATATGATTTTCAAAATGTGTTTAAAATACGAACATCATTTTCGAATCAGCTGTTTTAGAGAAAGCCAAATTACCAAATAACCAGTGTTTTTGTGGGTTTTTTTTTCGTGTGCACCTAGCCAATATAAGACTATTGTATTTCTGTAATTATTTTCAGTACAGAGCAGAGTTGGGGTCATGTATTTTACATTGCCTTCCACATCTGAAAAGATAAAATAAAGGAAAAGTAACAAAAAAAAAAAAAAAAAAAAGCAGTACTCAAGTCCATGATAGAAGTTTGCAAGTGGTTGCAAAATAGGAAAACCACTATCTAAATAGATGCTGATGTTGCTACAATCATTTAATGCTTACTTTTCCTAAGGAACCCAAGTAAATTACTCAGTACCTGCATATGCTCTAGTTTTCAGCAAGTAAAATGTGTTTTCTTTCCTATCAGGAAAAAAAAAACAATTTGCACATGTATTTTTTTACTATTTCTTATCAAATAAAACAAGCAGAATGTAAAGTACCTAAAGGGTGGGTGCAAGGAGGAGGGAGCTGGACTCTTCACAGAAATTCCCAGTGACAGGATGAATGGCAACAGGCACAAGATGGAACATAGGGACTTCCATTTGAATGTAAGAAACACCTTCATTACTAGGAGGGTGACAAGGCACTGGAACAGGCTGCCCAGAGAGGTTGTGGAGTCCCCTTTTCTGGAGATATTCAAAACCCTCCTGGATGTTCCATGTACTGTGATCCTGCTGAGTGGGAGAGTTGGACTAGGTGATCCTAGAGGTGTCTTCCAACTGATGACTCTGTGATCCTGCAATTGTGTAAAAAGTCTGCTTGTACTGCTTACCAAAACCAGATATTTAAAACTAATGGAGAAAAAAGAAATCTTAATCGGTTTTGGTTTTGTTTGGGTTTTTTTAAGCTTTTAGGAAGAAATTTTTGAGCCTTGTTTATTAATATGGAAAGAGATATGGTATTACAGGAAATACTCTTTGTCTCTGTAATTTCACAGGGGAGGAAAAGATTAAGCTATTTGAAGTCATCAGACAATTAACAGTAAATAAAAACCCACCTTGAACTTCAGTAAGTTCGTTAGGCCTAAAAGCTAGAGTCTGCAATAACTTTATTTTAATCATTCACTTTTCTTTCCACCTCCTTTGACTACCTATTACTTTTGGCAAATATGCTTGGCAACCACATTGCATTGATTTTATCAAGGGCCTCAAAACAACACACCACAAGCTTCTTCTCTGATAAGGTTGTTACTTACTTATTAGACACCTGATACAGCTTCTAAAACACCCATTAGATTACATACTAGAAGATCCAACAGGATAAAGGAAGCCGATGCTTTCAGTGTTTTTATTGCTATACTTTTTATTGCTGTAACAGCCATACATCTATATACCATTACCATCACACTTTGAACTGTTTTGACTAAAGACTCTGAGTCAATAGGTAAGGGTTCTATTGTATTCACAGAAATACTAAATGTTAAATTTGCTTCTGTATTTTATGAACCTTACTTGAAATGTTTTGGGGAACACACTATACATTTCAGAAAGCACTGCCTGGCATTTATATGAATCTATATACTTTTCACTGGGCTTTTACATCAATCTTAAAGAGCATTTGAAAACCTAAAAAGCACAATGCATTACCAGCCCAGGGTAATCCCAATTCATCTACTAATTAAATCTCCTTATATTTTTCCAGTGTACCATGCCAATTTCTTTGACACTGAAAGGGAAAACCTGACAGAGGAGCCAATGCTAAAACCTTAACTAAATGAAAGGCTGCACTACAATCTCTCATCAGCTGATTTGCATTAGGCTTTTCATTTGACAACTCGCAGTACAGCAGTCTACTAACCCTGATGTCTCAGACATTTAGTTTTGTGATCAAATGGACTGCAGTGTGGGATTCTGTAAAACACTGCCAGCGACCACTTCAGCCCAAAGCTGATCTTGAGAAAGCTCCTGGTGAGACAGGGCAGCTCCTTGATACCATTCCCGAGCAACGTAAACATTTTCAAAAACGTGCTTAGCATGGAAATCAGACAAATGCTTCACTGAATACAACACTTCCTCTCTACACTTGCATAAAACCTCAGCAAATGAAAGTCAGAAAACTGTGCTTTATTCAAAAGCACTAGCAATATTTCACGTCTAAAACACATATGAAAAACCTTTGTCACATAAATGACAAAATGTATACAACCCTAGATGAAACACATAAGAGTATTCCAGATACGTGCAAAGTGTCATAGCAATCTCAGTAAGGCACTTTTCTACTTGGGTCCTTACCTCCCTCCCTCCATCCTGTCCTTTTAACCTTTGTTTCTTGAGAGAGAATTGGTCTTAATATAGAGGCTGTTCCCATATTAATTGCAGAAAGTGTCTCCCTCAAAGCAAAGCTTGATGACCTTAATGAACATCCTAAACTGAAAGGGGGAAAAAGGGCTGGCAGAAATTCTAGAGCATCAACATCCTGCATTTGTTCTCATCCCTATGACATCATTTTGCAATTGTTTGCACAGAACAGTTTCACAAATAGGGATTAAATTTTAATTTCCCTGAATAAAAGTTAAAATAGTAATATTAACATCAATTAAAATAGCTGAATAAAAGAATTAACTATGGAAGGGAATCATGAAACTGAAAAGAAATAAATATCATCCCGTAAGAGTCTTCTTGATATCTGTTATAAAACCAGGGCATTCTTAACCTTGATTTTAAATTTCAAGATTATTGATTGGATGCAGCTAGCTTCCCTAAAACTCCATTCTTATTTCAGAGAGAAATAAACTGTTCCCTTTAAAGTTTCATCTGCAATTACTCCTCCTGACATTCTATTAATGTTTTCTGCAGCTACATTATGCATTACCTGAGTCAAACATCTAATAAAAGCAGAAAGTTAGAATAAGTGGTCCATTTCTTGAAACACATTAACTGATGTATCACTACAGAGCACGTGCAGCTGTGCATGTGACTTGCTGAAACCTGCAAAAATTCATGTTGGAACTTGGGGTCCTCTTATATTGCTCCTCTAATTTAATTTTCTTACGAAGTGTTCACAGGAAGCCTTACTAGCCTCAGCAGAAGAAACTGAGCATTGAACTCATACTGATAATTTCTTTAAGGTGTGTCACACAAATAGCATATACATATTTATACATGTGCACACATACGTGCATATACATGTTGATACCCACACATATACCAATTTGCTTTACCTTTATTGAATATGCACCCCCTTCAACTAGAATTCAAATATTGAAATGAATCAAGTCTAAAATGAATGAACTGTATGAAATCTCAGAGTTACATGAAAACCTGAGGTTTACAGTCCATTGTGCTCTGGTCACAAGAGTGAATTACATGAATCCAGGTTTAACATAATTATGAGACTGAAGAAACGGATTATTCTCATGTGAGAGAAAACTAGGAAATTAAAGACTTTAAATAAAAGAAAAAACCTCAATCCTCATAATCATTAAGGGCTTAGAAGGGATGATGAGTCATCTTACAAAGCAAACTATCCTTTGAATATAAGCCATTTTGTTTAATATCAGCTAAGGATTTGATGATGGATTTCCCAAAAATTAAATTATGTAAAGAGAGATGAGGAATTACTGATTAAACTGTTGTGTCTAAGACAGGAAACAAGGATTATAACTACTTTTCTTTGTTCAAGAGTTACCCATAAAACCCCCTGTAGATTTCACTGCAAAAGCTGGTCAATTTACTCAAAATCAAAGGCCAGAAATTTTGTCTTGCTACGGTTTGATGAAGGACTGCTACTTAGATGAGAAACACTCAGAAAGGAAGTGTGTGCACAAATCAATGAAAAAGGGCTGCGAGGAAAGTGAGGGCAGACCAATTATGCTTTGGAAAAGCAAATTTCTGGAAAATACAAGCTTTAGAATTAAGACAGACCTCGAACCATAGAATCACTATATATTCAATTTGCTTGGGAAAATGATTGTCTTAAATACTCGTTTAAAATTATCTATAACAAATGAACTACTGTTTAACAAGCAAAAGCCACCTGATTCCATTGTAACATTTACATCTAACTGTAAAAGTAGCCAGAAAGGGTACTAAAAGTATTTCTACATTTTGCTGGTATTAAATTTTCTGTTCAGATATCCAAAAATGGTATCTGGAGAAACAACCCCCTACAAATTTTCCTTTCCAACTCTCAAATTTTTCAGCAAATATGTTAATCCAGCTGTAATCTTCTCATCTTCATTTTCTTAAATTGCAAAGGGAACCTATTTCCTATCAGTGCTCGCCCTCAAGAACAACATAATGAAAAAAAAAGCAACAAACCCCTCAAAAATTGCAAATACAAAGTAAGATTTTCTTTAAAAAAATCAAATATTGACATTTATTCACTGATATTTAAATGTTCCATCTATTAAAATGATCTCATGAGTTAAGTTCCTCAAACTACATGACCTTCTTTCTAATAGTGAAACCTGCTTTGATTTTGCTCTTTGTTATTTTCTTTACAGGGATAACAAGGTTGGAAGACATTTGACTCATATAAAGACTGTATATAAAAAGGAAATGAGCTTGCAACTATGGTGCAACTATGGTAATATTTTCTAATAAAGTAATATATATAATAATTTGTTTATTCATATATTTTTAAGATTATCATGGTGCCCGGAACGTTGCACCAGGTTACTGGTGCATTCCCCCCACAATGAACAATAAGCATCTAGATAAATCAGCGTTAGAATAATACCTAATTATACCTAAGTCTGATGTGAAGGTCTCTGAGAAGCAAACACTTTCAAGATAATTAAGAAACAAGTACACGCGATAGCACTAAAATCTGCTGCAGAAGAAAGGAGCTGACCTTATTTTTGGAGGGGACCACAGAATAGACAGAAAAAAAATATCTGTTTTTCAAGATATCTGCAATCAATTTTAATGTCAACAAAATCACTTAAGAATATTTTTCATGTAAAGTAACATTCAGTTGGCAATTACAGCTTTTATGTTATGCTGTAGTAACACAAACCTTTGCTAATAGCACTTCCTACACATACAGCTACCAAAGGAAAAAACCCCACCCATTTAACCAGTAAGATATACTTTGAGAAACTAAGAACCGATAGATTTTACAATTTAGAGTGATAACAGTTCAAATTATCAAGGAAGCTTTTCTCCTCAAAAATATTTCTCAAATTCCATAGTTTAAAGCCTGTGAAAAGCTTTGGAAAATACTCCTAGATAAGGCGAGTTGCTTAAGAAATCAAATTGCCCAATACATTCTTTATCTTTGGAGGATGAAAATACCAAACTTTAAGTAAATGAGTTATACTCAAAGTTTAGAGATTTTATTAAAATATTTATTATCATCTGTATTTTTTTATATTTGCAAGTAAACACTGACAGTGATCATGGAAACAATTTAAAGGGTATGCTTGTTACTGTTGCATGCTTTTTAATTTAAATCATGATGCCACAAGAAATTACTTCAACCTACAGTGTTCAAGATAAACTGGAGAGAGACACTACAGCAACTGTATCATAAGAACTATTCTACATCCCAGTTCTGAAATATAAGTGAAGAGTTAAAGGTGCATACACCTTATGTTTTCAGGTCAGACTAGGACGAGCACTGCTGTATTAAAGAAGATCAGCGCTCTTTTTGATAGTCACTGTAACAGACACACAAATACTTGTGCTTACACAAACACACCTTTTATCTTGCTCCTTCTGTTTTCCTCTCTACCAAATGCTAGTTCAAATACATGTTCCACCCATAGTAGATTTTAATTGATCTATGTTTAAGTCAAACCATTACTGTCAACAGTGGATTTCTAGTCCAGGGTCTATATTGAAAGCAGGCAAGGAGGACTTTGTTGCTATTGCACAAGCATTCAGTATGCTACAGTTATTTTTGTTTGCCTTCCTCATTTGTTCCTTACTTCTAGATTGTAACCCTTTTAAAGCCTAGGGATTTTTTTTCCTATTAATGACATTTATGTGCCCGCATATTTATCCTTCTAAAACGTTTGCATCAAGTCCAATGTAGCTGATAAAGAAAGACAGGGATGTTCTTAGGATGCAGTCACCATTCCTAAATAGAGAACTTTGAGTATTAGCTTAGACATTAGGCTCCACAAAGGTTCCCTATATACAGACATACACACAAACACCATTTTCCAGAGACAGCTACAACATAAATGTTGAATTACTCTAAATGTTATTTTTAATGATAATAATAATCACTTTAAGTGCAATGTAACATTAAAAGCATTGCCTCAGTATGGGAGTAAAATGTAAATATAAAATTACTTTGATGCAGAAGAGGTAAATTGAATTGTCAGTGAAAAGAGGTACTTATCTCCAAAAGTAAATGACACAATCATGTCCACCTACTAGCAGATTTATACAAATCCACAAAAAAATTATCATTTAGCAGCTCACAATAAAAAAGTGTGGAATTTCTTACGTAGGCGGAACTGTTGCTAAATAGAACTTTTTCAAAACTTTTTTTTCCCTTGCATGACAGCTGCAACTTCTCTATTTTTATAGCCATCACATAGGTACATATTTTTTTCTCCTGAGCACTCGAAAATTCCTGCTTCACTGATATTTGCTTGGCTATTTTCATCTTGTACAGAATCACCTTTAAAAGAGTTCAGATAGATAGAGAAGCCTTAGCAAGTTCAATACCAATGAGCTAAATTTCTTGCTGAATTTTTTTTCTTTTTTGGACGTTCTGATATGAAAAGTCCACTGAAGAGGAAATGAAAAACAAAGAGAGAGACGGTTTGGAACCTTAGCTTTTTCTTTAATTTCTATACCCTTCTACCAACAGTAAGAGAAACCAATGAAGTGAACAAAAGATTTACAAATACTATGGCTGCCTTTATATGGGCCAGCCATCACGTGAGCATTTCAAAAAGTAATGCCACAATCCAATGTGCATAGAAATACTACTGCATCTCAATGATTATTTTTTTTTATTTCAGGAAATCACGGTCGCTTGTGCAATTTCACTGATAAAGAAGAGTTTAAGGGTTATTTTCCTCCTGCTTTTGAAGAGGTCATCAAGAATTCCTGTTTATAAACTGAATGGTGTTAGAATTCACATGGAACAAACCCAAGCAAAATGTTAACAGGAAAACCAGCATTAGTGGATCCTTAAATCTACAGATATTGCCACTGAAGTAATTGAAACTTCATAGACAGTAAGTCGCCAAATTAAATCTGACTGAGAACCTGGGATGAATATACTGCTAACCTTCTGAATATACTACTAGGTTTTATTCTCCACACATCTTGTTCTAAGCAGATAAATTTAAGCTGAAAAATAAACCAACGGATTGTTCCAGATAGGCTTAAAAGTCATACATTTTCTTGCATTACATCAAGTTCGTAAGCCTACTTTAGGACTAAGTTACCCCCTTCCTCTTTATGTTTTTTATATTTAAGATGGAAATCCTGTAACTCCCTTTTAAAAACTGAAATAGTTTTCTTACAAGTACTGCTTTATTACTTTGCATATGTTCTAACGCATAAAATCTTTCAACATCCTAAAATGTATTTGCTGTTTACTTAGCGGAGACCTGTTAATCTTTCAGTACATCAAATCAGATAGGTCTCAATAAATAAAAAGAATTATCATTTCTAACATGAATCCATACAAGGTACTCTCTCTCATGGAGACTGTCAGCTTATAAAGCAGTTGGTAATGAAAAATGATAAAAGATGCCACATTAAAACAGGATGATCAACTTTCTCTGGAGGGCCAAGTAAGCATTTACCTTTGCCTTGCAAAGAGAGTATTATAACAATGTTAATTAAAGATATATGTGCCTAAATACACAGGCAACCTGTATAAAACAAAGTAAATACACCCACTTGAAATAAAACTACCATATATGTGCCTAAGGAATGAGTCTTCCCCAAGTTAAATCATAAGCTCAACAACATGCTCAAAAAACCTCCTCAGAAGCCAGTCAGGAGGGAGGAATCCACATCTTGGATGACTCCAAGGTAGCAGTTTTTCCACTGCTACTCTTTCAGACTTTCTCTGTGGGTTACAATTTCTAAAGAATCTACACAAGTTGCTGATGCTCAGATACTCCTCCATGGTCCATGAAGTTAAGATAAACTTCATAGAATTAAGAATCTCACCAGTTCTTCTCCTGAATATCCAAGAAGAATAGACAAGCTTACCCCTGAAAATCAGATTCTATACTGATAGGAGTACATACAAAATTCTCTCTTTTCTCAGTTGGCCTGGGAGATAATCTTTATAGGACGGCAGCAGAATTATAAATCAAGAATGTGAACTTCAAGAACAGCACCTATTCTGCACTCTTTGTATGAATTATGCACCAGAACACCCCAGCTCTCCATAACCATGTCTGTCTGTTTCCACATCAGCATCATCACTGTTCAGGCCCAGCTGGTACCAGCCAGGCCTCTGCTCACCCCTCACCCCCACTTGTAGGACAGGGAGGAGAAAATCCACCCAAAGGCTCCCAGATAGAGAAAAGGTCAGGGAGGTTTTCACTCCCCAATTATGGTAACAGGCAAAAAACCTGATAAACTTGGCTTGGGGAAAAAAACCCAACAACTTAATCAAATCTATCAGAGAAAGAGAAAACATGACCAGACCTTTATACCTTCCCCCACTGCCACCCCTTGCTTTTTCCTGGGCCCAGAGCACTTCACTGCCACCTCTCCCTCAGGGCACAGGGGAATGGCAGAGGGGGTTCAGGGTCAGTTCCCCACACGGTGTTTCTGCTGCTCCTTCCTCCTCAGGGGGAGGACTCCTCACATTCTTTCCCCACTCCAATGCAGGGTCCCTCTCACAGGACCCCAAGAAGCCCTCCAACATGAGTCCCTCCCATGAGGTGCAGTCCCTCAGGAACTGTTCCAGCCTGGGCTGCACACAGAGTCACTGCTGCTTGGGGGACAGTCACCTCCTCTGGCACGGGGTCCTCCACAGCTGCAGATCCACATCTTCTGCTCTCCATGATCCTACACAGGCTGCAGCTCCACATCTGCCCACCCATCACACTTCAGAGGCTACAAATCCACATTTACCCCACCGTGGTCCTTCAGGGACTGCTCCGCCGTGCCCTTCCATGGGCTGCAGGGTCACAGCTGCCATCTCACCGTGGGCTGTGGGGAAATCTCTGCTCGGGCACCTTTCCCCCTCCTTCCTCACTGACCTTAGTGTCTGCTCTAGCATTGCTCTCCCACCTCCTCCTCTCCTCTGCAGGTCTTCTAATTATTATTTTCTTATTTTTGCAGTTTTGTTTTCCCTTTCTTGAATAGGTTACTTGCAGAGGCACATCCAGCTTCCCAGATCTCCTCTGCCTTGGCCAGAGGCGAGGCCAGAATCAGAACCGGGGGAGCTTCTAGCTGCTTCTCACAGGAGCCACCCCTGTTCCCCACTTCCAAAACACCACTACACTAACCCAAGCCAACTAAAGCCGGGATGCTCACATCACTTCTCTACTTCAGGAGCAGAGGAGTGTACAATCACTTAATAACAGACTAATCCACCCTAGAACAAGAGAAGACAGATGCAATACAATCCCTTCAATCATTCATGAGATTTTATTTTAAATTAAAGAAATATTTTTTTGCCTATTTGAAAAACAACTTTCCAGCCTAATTAGGTTTCTTAATCTTCTCACAGACAATGAATTGTCATGGATTGTTTACTCCTGCTGATACAAAATGTTTTGGCTTTGTTTTATTGTTTTGGGTTTTTTTTCGCCCCCCTCACTTCTAGGAAAAAACCAATCAGAATCACAACAAAAACACTGTAAAAAAAATTAATTGCAAGCCATTTGTGTAAGGCTGGAATTTATAAAGCCTGTTTCCCAACAGATTTGAATCTTTGTGTCTAAGGTAGGGAAGGCACAAGGCTCTGAATGAAGCTTTTCCCAGGGCTCTTAATTTTCTGTGAAATGCAAATACTGGCATAAGATGATGCCTTCCTTTAGTGGAGGGCTTCACAGCATCATTCTCCAATCCACATATGCTTATCTTTAGAAAGCATGAAAGAACTTCAGTATCTGAGACATGCTCACCTCTTTGCCAAATGTTGTTCATGTCAGCAAAGGGTTCAACACTTTCACAATCTAATCAGAAGTAATAGTACATGCATATACTAATAAAAAAGCAAAATTCAGCTACTAAGCATGTATTTAGGCTTTTTTGTATTTTTTTTATAAACTAGGACAATCAAATTTTGAGCTTTGCCTTTTCAATTTATAAACCTTTCTTATAAATGGTGCCCTTAGAAACATATTATGAAACAAACCAAGTGTTACTAAAGCAGTTCTTGCAACCCTTTCAAACCCCTCCTTATGGTTGACTAATAAATATTGGGCAGACTAAAGTACTGTGTCAAGCATAGAAAACAGATATTCTATAAAAAGATGAAGTTTTTCTGATTACCTCATTCTTATGCACTGAATTTGCATTTCCTCCTCAGAATACACAGACAAATTTTTCAAGTGCTGAGACACATTCTGATATCAAGATCACTCTGAATTACATTCATGACAGTTATATGCTATGATGAAAAATCATGAGACCATGAGTGTACCCCCCAATTACTGCATTTTTCAGTTTTTTGTATCGCTCCTAAGAAAATATACTGCAGACTGGAGAGTTAAGAGATTAAATTATTGAAATTATGAAAAAAAAAAACCCAAACAAAAAACCAACACAGTAAGAAATAACCAACTTGTTTATACACTTACAAAGGAAAGAAGTGATGTGTAGTTCGTGAGTCAATACCAGACTGAACAAAACAGAAAAAGAGCAACAGCTTAAGCAATGGAAGCTATTTTAACTTGAACTGTTAAATTGTGAGAACCACAAAGGTAAAGGAATAGGCACATAAAATTTAAGTTTTCAATTAAAAATACACATAAAATACCTCACATTATGTTGATTATAGCAAGCCTTATTTTGTACTTCTTAATTTCAACAGTGGTTTTCACTGCAGCATTTGGTATAAGGCTGTATTTTGTTTGCCTTACTAATCATAAATATTACATGGATTTTGCTCAGTCTTAGAACATGAGCCTTTCTATATTTGTAGGTTTCTTACTAACATGCTATGGAATTCAAAACTTATGGGACTTTGGGACTTTAATTTAAGCCTGTGGCAATGAAGATGCAGCTGTTCATTTATAAGCAATCATCACAGCGACAGAAGTTATCAGATTAAATTTGAAAAGCCACTTTCATGAACTTTTAAAATGATTAAATTATAACAGAATCACTGCTATTTTTTATTAGAAATATTTTTACTCATTAACTTTCTTCCAAGTTTAAAATCAAACCAAACCAATTTTACATAGCCTTCCACGTGAACTTGCACCAGGTTAGCATTGCAGATTAAGTATCAGTATTTCATTATTATTATAATGTTTGCTCCTCACATGCATAATTAGAATGTATCATCAACCATAAACCAGTCAAGAGCCTTTCGAGGCTGGCATTATACAATTTTATTCTCCGTTGGCTCAGGTGCAACTCAACACTGACAGCAGCGTTTATCTAAATTAAACTTCTACCAGTGAAGCAAATCAGATTTAAAAGTAGTGTTACTTACTGGTATTATAGAAATGGTTTCCAATAAAGTCATAAACAAAAAGCACAAGATTTTATTAACATATGAGCACTACAGATCTCATCTCTGTTGATATCTACAGATAACAACATATGAAATAGATTTTTTCACTGATACAATGAGACAGCTGTATACTTCTGCTGCAAGCTACTTTTTTAAAAATAGGGTACTCTTTATCTTGAAGGTCTAGGACAGTATCCAGGGTGCAATGGGCTGATCATGACAGAGCCCAGGAACTCTGAAACAGTGCCAAAGCTGCATTTCTGCAGCTATAGTCCTAAAATCTGCTGTGTTAGGTGAGACCTTAGAAAGCTTGGGAAACAGACCAGCAAAGCAACGTCAATTTTATCAAACAAAATCAATGGACGTAGTATTTTTCAGATGTGTGACAGAATCACCTTACCATAGCTCTTTTTCTTATTAATAAATTTCCCTATGTGTGTAGCATTTGTATTGTTTAATTCCTAGTAGCTCCTTGATTTTATCCTGAATACAGACATTCTAAAGAAGTTTCTTCTTGAATGGACAGTGTAAGGATCAACAAGGTGTAAGTCCTTCAAAAACACCCAAAAGCTGTGAAACAAGAAACACATTTTTATTCCTCCTCCTTTCCCCATTTTTATCTTCATTAAAAAAATTAACAAAAATCCTTGGAAGGCCGAGTTTCCTATAGCCAGACTCCCTAAAACCAGTCACCCATGATTTGGGCTCTTCTTACAAAGTAGCAGCACTTATTTCCTTCCACCCCAGATCTAGCCAGTGACATGAAACTCTCAAGCAATGATTCTCAAGGAAATTTGAGCGAAAACTTTAATGTTTTCCAAAGGAGACAGACTCCTTACAAATGCAGTTTCACCTTGTCCTTTCAGATACCCTGGGGACTTCCTTCGGTAGCATCAGACAGATGCAAAATGCAAAGAAATTTGACATCACTAGAACGGAGTATGGGGTAAGCTGTTGGTTAAGAAAAGTGGTATCTAATAATGAAATGCTCAAACCAGTATTATTTTGGTACCTGTAGAAGCTGCAGTCTCTGATGGGTGAGAATTTTGAAATAGGGGATACAAAGAATTTTTACTTTTGTTCATTTCTCATGAAGCTCCTTTTTTTTTTTTTTTTTTTTTTTTTTTTTTATTCCTTCAGAAACCCTCTTGCAGTTGTGAAAATCAGAACTATGATAGAAAAGCCATCTAATTTTTTGTTCTACATTTATTTACAGTGATGAGCCATCACCAGGAGAACTGCTTTCTGGCTACCGGCTAAGTAAAATATAGGCAGCATAAAAGGAGATTCACAGCTATGAAGATGGCATTGGTGCTGGATATTCCTAAGAGTTGTACTTCCTTGTTATATTACAACCTCTGGAACATGAAATTCAGAATACAGTTAGTTGAAGATGAACTATCTCTCCAATAAAATTTTAGTAATATACAATTTTTATTGTATTACTCGCAGGCAGTTAGTGCTCACATCCAAAAGGAAATCCAAGCTTGCATTTTATGCTGCAACTTTGTCATCTCTTGACTTAATACGTATGTAGAAACACATGTAAATAAACGCTGAAAAAAATGCTATTTTAGTTTTATTGAAGGTAAAATGTCAAACTTTGAATGCCATATATTCTGGAGACTGATTTATACAAGTCTGCTCCAAAATTCAGGCTCAATGCAAGTTTTCTTTTCCTTACTCAGTTTTATTTTATCATTATGTTCTGTAAGAAATGAATTTATTTTTCCAAGTTGATGTAAATAAAATCTTCTAAAGGAAACCATTTCAAGACACTTCTCTGAAGCTGCCACTAGAAGGTGGTTTTAGTAAGACTACAATCTCAATGCTCATTTGGAAAATCGTAAAGCACCAGGTAACTACAGACAGATTGAAGAACTTGGCAAGACGCTGAAATGCACAGAAATTTCATGTGATAGCAAAGATTAGAGGTCTTTGTTACCAAGTACAAATTTGAATCCTGTCTATACAATGCATGTCATGCAAAGCTCCTAAGAAGGGTGCAGCTCAGATCTCCAGAGTGGAGACCAATCAGAAAGTAGTCTAAAAAGGATCTTCCTCTGCTTACTGGGTCTACACACAAACTTGCAAATCAAAGTTGAGTCCCCCACACATTACTCTAGAATATCTTCTAGGTCAATTGCTATTCAAATGTACAGTACATATTCTAAAAAATTGGATGGAAGAACAGCCAAGATAAAAAAAGCCAAGCCTCAGGGGATCCAGCAGGACATACCTTTAGAAAATTTTAAAAAAGCTTGTCGATGAGATGAGCTTTTCCTTTTGAAAAGTATTTGTTCTGTATTTTTTAAATACAACCAATACAGAAGAGATATTTTTATTATAAAATTCAATTATATTCAAATCATACTCTGGTATATCCACAGACGTCATTTGCCTAAAACAGCAGTATGCAAAATGACACTAACTTTGCTAATCAGCACTACAGTATCTCATTTAACAGTTCACCTGGAGGGCATGGAACTAAAAAGAGTGAACTACCGTTTGCCACAAATCCACCACAGAGGATTCTGAAAGGTTTTTGGCTTTTTTTCAGCGTCAGAAAAAGAACACTACATTCTTTAGATCTTGGAGGTTTAGCAAATGGATGTTGAAAAGAAAGTAGGGCAATCAAAAATAAAAAGAAAGATTGAAAGGCTTTCCTTCATCCATGGGAAAGGAGGATATTGTACATAAATATGTATGGACATATAACACACTTCTCAAAGTATTTTGTAAGTAAAAAAAATGAACTGCTGACTAAAATCCATTGAGTCTAATATGAAAGACCTAAAAAGAGAAAGCAAACAAACAAAAGCCATATTTGATAATGTTAATATCTTAAATCTTTTCATATAAACCACCAGGTGTTTTTTCAACTATCACTATAAAGCTCCAATGCCACTGTCTTTGACTAACAAGTATTTAGCATAACTGGCAAATATAGAAGCAAAACAGCCCAATAACTGCCACTGTTCCTTTACTGTGCCTAAAACAAATAATTGGATGGAACATGTTTACAGAAAATGACACTAAAAAGTACAGCTTACATGCATGTAAACATGTAAACATGTTTTTTAACACATGAAAAAAAAAGAGACAATACCTTAGTGTCAGTCAACAAATCACCTTCATTTGCAAGGATGTGAACTGAGCCACACAGCTATCCAGTGGGTCAAAATTAATATGGAAGTAAATCAATTTTGTAATTATTAATATAATAGACAAGAGCTAGGGTGGTGAGCCATCAATTCTAATTAAAGGCTGCAATTAAAGGATACTTCAATCAATCATCACTGTGAAAGTATACTCTATTGATTGCTACATTAATTATTAAAATCATATTAAAATAAAATTCAGATTTAGTCATCTGCCAGCTACTTCAAGATAATAATCTGAGTCTTAAAATCTAAACCAGTGATTTCATAACTAGGACTAAAATTTCTTTTCTTCTTCTGTAAGGAATGGGATCACACACTGTCTCAGGTATTCAACTAGTACGGAACTCAACCACTTATTCTTAGAAAGGATATACAAGGCAGAATTTTCCTGTCTATGTTACCATGAACTCCCCATGGAAGTCTTTTACTCTTTTCCAAGAGCAGGGTTTGTCAGAATACCACTTAACATGTTTTGTACACCAGTTATACACATATATCAGACAATCCCAAACTAGGTACTTAAGGACTTTTGACATAGACAAAAATCCAGATGTGGGTGCAAAAGTAATAGGGAGAGGAGCTAAAATGCAATTCAGAATTTTTCAGTTTAAATTAAGTCAGATAGAAAGCATTGTTAAATGACAGCCCACAATGTCATTGACTCAGTCACATTTTATGTTTCTGTGAAAAAAAAAAAAAAAGAACATAGAGAAGACAGCAGTCAAGAACATAATGAAGTATGTCACAAGTTAGAGGCACTCTCAGTTAAGAAAAGCATCCAGAAGATCCAAGCAAATATCCTGCCAGACACAAAAGCTGCAGAGCTATGGGTGTGGCAAAAGGAGTGAAAACTGCTTCCCACCTCAGTCCTTGAATAAATAGAGCTTTTTAGTCTGGGATGACACAAACAGAAAAAGCTGTTTGCTGCATTCAGAAGTACAGATGTTATCAGTATTTTCATAGACAATTTATTAATAACTGCAATAAGCTGATGTAATGACAAGGAAGAAATTTACAGTTGAAACCTTCATGATTTACACTTCACAAGTGCAGTACCTAGTCTATCAAAAGAATTGCTTTGTTACATTATCAGAACAACCTCTCAAGTATTATTTAAATGCAGTTTGAAACAAAAAGATTACCAGATGCTTTCAAAGACCGCAGCTCCTTGACTTTAAGAGAACTGAGTTACAAATACTAAGATGATCTTAAAAATCTTGGTTTTTATAAAAACCTTCTCCAAATTATCTAATTCCACATTTGATTTTAAGCTGGTAATTGTACCAGCAGGCAGCCAGGCTACAGAAATCTATGACAATAAATCTATGGATTTATGACTGCCACCCACAGCTACTGACTGTTCTGCAACTACAGGCTGTTATCAGAAGCAAAATAATTAAAAAAACACATGAAAGTAGAAGGAAAACAAGGAAAATTTCTCATTAAAAGTACCTTATTTCAATAATTTAGTCTTCATGCTAAAAGGAAATTAAAGCTCAACCGGTCCCTAATAGCCAAAAATTCCATCTGCCTCTTCAAAAATAAAGACCAAACTTCACAAAACAAAGTGATGTTTCAACTGAAGACTCTAACTGAATATCAATCAATCAAAACTTGTTTCTCTTAATTGTGTTCCACCAACCTCAGCCTCCTTTCAAAGTCAAGTAACAGCAGGCAAGAGCAGCAGGTGAGAAGGAACAGGCAATGGCAGCAGGTGAGATCAGCCATAGATGTCTCATGCTGTATGGCTGAATGCATAAACACAGGTTTCAAAAAAACCTGCTATTAATTTAGACTCACTAAAATCAGTCTACTAAAACGACTACAAAACTAGTTGGTTTTAGTTTAGTTTTTTTTTTTTTTTTTTCATTAAGATTATGTCTCTCTACAAAGCAGAATTCAATGAATTACCTTTTATAATACCACTGCCCACATCAATGTGTATCAATTCTCTAGAATTACCATACATGTAATGAGATTAACAAAGACAAATAGACAGAGTTGTGGAAAGAACGTCACCTATACTAACATATGATTTCAGACAAAACTTTTTACAATGGATACCAATAACATTGATCCCATCACCTACCTATTGAAATACCCTTTTAGAAAATTTAGGCAGCAGTTGCAGACAATTAATAACTTCTTTGGAATCAACATTTTCATTTTTTAAAAAAATTATCATAAAGTTATCAGTCCTTACTAAATATCACTAAAAAAATAAAATTATAATAAATATTTTCAAGACAACAACAATATGTTAAACTTCTCTAAATGCATTAGAGTAGTATTAGTATTAGCATCAAGTTAGCTACTGAGCTTTCTTGCCAGTGAGAGAATGATGTGTATGCAGTTGTTAAAAAACCCAGTAATTAAAAAAAACATCCATAAAAAACACTGCTTAAAAACAAAGCAAAACCTACTATCAATTTATGCAACAGAACTGTTCTGCTACTGCAATTGCTTCAGACTCCAGGGAAAGGATTTTAAGAGCAGTTACATTTGTACAGTAACTGATGCATTCAGTTTTCCTCACAACAGTGATTAAAATGTCTCAGAGAAAGAGTTATCATGCTGAATGTAGTTAATCATCAAGGATTAGGCAAGCTGGTTTACAATATTCTGCCTTTTCTAATCATATGAAATTACTTAAAAAAATTAAAACTATTCAATCTGATTCCACCAGTTATGGACAATCCTCAGTTCTCTCTGAATTTGCCATGAGAAGCTGGCATCCACACAAAGCCCAAGATTAGTAATTTAATAGTTCAGGAACAAAGCCCACTTACCTAATCTTACAGTAAATTTATACCCATTCTACATGATAGCCATATTTCTACACCCCATTAACCAAAGATTGTTTTGTTGCTTGGTTTTAAGTTGGTTTGGTTTTTTTTTTTCCAACAACCGTAATTTTTACAAAACTGCTTTTCTAAAATAACAGTGGACAGTTTCAACAATAACAGTGTTTTTTAAAGCAAGACACAACTGTTTTTGGTACATTACAAGAAGACCAAGAGTAATTACCAAAACCAACAGTAATGATTGTTAGCATATTTTATTTTTCTTTTTCTCTTTGAAATACTTCACAATTTATCCTACAAAATACAGCAAATATTTGAGCATAATTCTTACAAAAATACATTTTTAAAAATCTATCCAGATTTGGTTGTGTCACCCTTCTTTTTTAAATCGTTCACATTTGGTAACTCTCTTTTCATAAGGATACTTGCCAGAAATACATTGGCTATTACTCCAGGATTCCTTTCAAAGATGTCTCAGTCTGATTCAGTGCTATTAATTTTATTTATACTGTGTTTATGATATACAGTATTTGTCAATATTAAATTACACCCAGTTAGTCAGTTTATTTGCAAAACCAATTAACAGTATTTCATCTATTTTAACTTCTACACGGTAGACTCTCATAAGACCAGCATTTCTACATTAAGATACCAAACTGCTTTACTGAGATACAGAATAGAGAAACACATTTTTAAATAAGCATTTCACTAGATTATTATAATAGGAAATTAAATCTTACAGTTAGAAAGGATTAAATTAAAAACAAACAAAACAAAACCAAAATACAAAAAACCAGATCTTGTATGCCATCAAAAACCAGTATATTTTTTGTCCTGATTAGGTACAACCATTATCTATTGGTATTAGTAGGGGATCATTACACTGTGGAACGGGTAATCTGTATTTACTACTTGAAGTAGAGAAATGAATGAAAATGGAAACTGAGAGCTTTACATTTTGCAGAAAATTGCCAAGTTTACAAATAATAAAATGCAAAAATCCAGTAACACTGTGTGTAGATGCAGATCTTGAAGGTCCTGACAGGCATGTGGAAGGAGACTAAAATCAGACAAAGAGCTAAATCAGTTATTACCCCAGTTGCACACAACCCCCTTCTGACAGATGCTGCTGCCCCCAAAACAGCAGCATCTGATCAGATTATAAATGAACTCCTGAACCTTCAGTTTTCAGCCTGACATTATCAGGATAAACCAAAATTGGAACTGGTTTAACTTAGTATGCTGGGCTGACACCCGCAGTAGTTCAGGAACTGATTTTTGGTGCTCCTGTTTTAAGGGTATAAAAAGTCCATCACCTGGGCTGTTGGCAGTAACAGCTTCAGCTGTCTGATTTTTAACCCCTGGCCAACATGTCTGCCAGAGTCTTATGTGAGAGAAATGCTATAGATGCACAATCAGAGTAAATGCTAGAAATATCAGAATTACCATAGTGGTTAAAATTAGTGGTCTGCCTAATCCAATATGCTGTTCCCAAACCAATACTTAGTATCAAACATTTAGAAGGAAGGCACAAAGAAAGCCTATGATAGGTATATATTAAATATGATTAATGTTAATTTTCTATTCTTTCACTAAATAAAGTAGCTTAGTCAGAGCCCTCTTTACATACTTTTAAACATTGATCATCTCACCATCAAAATAACGAGCATACTTTTACACATTTGTACACAGATTTTGGAACATTCTAGAAAAGAATACAAAAATCAAATTATTGCCTGTCTGACACACGCTAAGTCTCATAACAAAACCTGAGCAAATGACAACTTGGAGAGATCCAAAATTAGATAAAACTGCATTGAGAAAGCAGGGAGTAAAAACAGAGGCACAAAAGCTCCATATGTCAGCAGACCCAAAAGGTAAATTACAGAAGCACTACTCCACAATCCCATTCAATTTTCTTAATTTTTATTTTCTGCTCTTTTATCTTTGTTACAATAGATACAATGCAAACTATTATAAAAAATTGTTAACTTAAAAAAATTACTCAAAGTTTGCTGCTGTATACCTCACTATCCTTCTTTACTCAAGTACCTCTTTATTTCTATTTATTTTATTTTTATTTTAACATTGAAAAGCATTAACCCAAGCATCTGAATTTATTTGCTAACATGAAGAAATATATCCAAAACTGTAATTTTAAAGAAATGTCTCTAAATCTTTGAACTTCAAAAGTGTGAATACAGATTATTATTTCACTCATACTCTGAGTAGATGTTTGACCCTAGCAACAGCTATTTTTCAAAGCAGGATGAATTTAAGTCATGCCCTGACAAAAAAAAAGACTCTAAAGGGTCAGACTCTGTAAAGTTTCAATGGTCTGAACAATGAATACATTTCCCTGCCTGATAATATCTCCAAGCCTATTCAAAGCAGATAGCAGGTGTGAACTAACTACTATAGTTTACATTTCCTGTTGTGCTGCCCTTTGCTCATGACAGTTCTTACCTATAGATTATAAACAGTGACTTAAAGCCATTCATTCATTTAAAAAAACAAAACTAAACAAAACCAACCATCTTTGTACAGCTGTATTTAGTTTTAAAATAATACATAAACACTATATTTAATAGCCTATATTCATGAGTAATTTGTCCCAATTAATGGTAATTGCTATTCTTCTAGATCTCCCCAAAATGCATCTGAGCAGCTTTACTGTGAAGGAAACCACAGTAGCTAAAACTACCTAAAAATATTTTCACGGAAGTATGATTCTACTGTTCTCCATCTATTGGCATTCAACCAATCAGGTAGTTTTAAATCACATCACTAAATTAAAGAAATGCAATCTGATTAGTGCAGTATGCTCAAGTGATTCACAATAAACACAGACCTCATACATGCCCTAGTTTCCTGGAATGGACCAAGGTATTTATTTCTTTTTAAAGGAACAGTGATTTTATTTTTTTTTTCCAGAAAAGAAACAAACAGTAAAAAGTGCTAACAATCAGCAAACTGTATGTTCTCATTGCTCTCAGAGATGTGGGTTTTGTTTTCCTTTAGCAGAAATGGTTCTACTTCAATCAGTTGTATTTTTGGATGTCTCAGTGGAGCTGAGCTGACAACCTTTATATTGCTTTTGAAAACAGACCACACTCATAATAATTTTGGATTAATAAGACTTAGGTTTTAAACAGCAGGCTTCTGAATTGATTCTAACCTTTAAGCCTCAGCATCGGGGTACACAGTAGAGTGAGTCATACCAGCATTCTAAAAATATATTTTGAACTCAAACATGATGACTTTTGCCAATAGTACTTTATTCACATATGTCGAAACTAACTTACTTTCGAGATAAACTGGAGCTCTTTTCCACACCGGAGAATTAATTATCAGTAACTGCTGATTTAACGTCTAGGGGTCTGGGAAAAGTCTTTTCTGCACTGGTTTTATGATTTAAGAGAATTATTTCCAGTTTATTTAAAGGTGGTCAGACTCAGGCTCTACTTAGTGGTATGGCCAAAAGCCTTTTCTTTGCTCAAAAGAGATGTCTAAGTAAAGAGATAAGAATTCCTCAAAAATTATAAAGCTAGTATCATTTAGCTCTACAGTTTTTTGAGTGCAATGGGAGGAACATGGTCCACATGAACACCTTGTGCGAGGAATCCAGTCACACTACATTTAATATTCTTGGTACTACTTGGGAGAGTTTTTTGGGGGACCAAAAAACCTAATATCTTAGGAAATAGTTTGCATATATCAGCCAGGACGATGGATGGGGGATGTTCTTATTCTAATGGAAGTGAAATGAAAATGAAGGGCACATTAGACAGGAAAACTCTAACCTTCTCAAAGTCTTATCAGGTATAGTCCAAAGTATCAACACCATATGTTTTTAAAGAATTGAATCTTTAAGATAAAATGCACTTTAAAATAATAATTTACAACACAAAATTTGTGATTTTAATTCAAAACCTGAAATTTGTAATTCACTTTAAAGCTCCACTTAATATAAATGTAGACAAAGTTTACCTGAGGTATAAAACTTAATTGGACTACACTGAAAATACTACCCCACCTGAAGTAGCTACTAGTGAGTCTTAAGTTCTTCAGAACAGGTATCTGGAAAACCAAAGGAGTCCAATTCTCAAGACAATTTAAAAGCTATCATGGATCAATATCAAGGTATAAAAGCTGCTTTTCTTTCTGATGAGCATGTGGAAAAGCAGTGAAAGCTGGATTCCTTCTCTTACAGCTCCAGCCAGCAACCAAAGTCAGTCATAAAGAAAGCTGGTAAAGTCATGTCATCTCAGCAGAAGAGCTGTGTTATCATTTCACTTTCTCCAGTTTATCAGCCATTTTTCAATAGAGGAAAGCATCAGACTGGTGTGGTGTCATGCTGCAGAATGTCTAATGGTGTGAGGAAACTAAGCATTTTGAGAAGTAATACTGCAAAAGGAACCTCAAAAAACGCCCCAACCAACCGATTAATTTTCTAATACTAAGCAATTTCTCTCATTAGTCATGCATATTCAGAGAGAGATTGAAAAAAAACTCATCTAATCAGCTATGCTAAGAATTTTAGGTGTACACAACATGTGACTTTGTTTCACCTGCATTAGCATTCTAGAGGAATCCTCAAATTCTTTTTCATTTCTGCAGCCTGGTAAGGTTGTCACATTTGGATTCCTAATATTTTTTATAGTTTTATGCTTTATTAAATTAGTTAAGTGCCTAAGTTTTTAAGTTTATGCAAGAGTGCAACCACCCTTGCACAAAAATACTACATTAATGTTATTTTATATAATTTTTATGGTTTTAATTATTTTCATGACACATTGAAACAATTTCAAAATTAGTATATTAAAAATGGAATTTTAAACTGTCATTAAAAATAAATGGACTGAGACCATATTAATACAATACATGAAAAACAGTTTTCTAATATTTCAGTGTCCTCATTCAATAAACAGGTCACCACCCAACTAAGTCGGATTTGCTGGATAATTAAGTACATAACTACATAAAATACATCCTTTAGGGATGGAAAAAAAGCTCACTCTTGCTGTTAAATGCTTATTATGTTCATGGAGGACAAGAAGTTGGTTAAATTCAGTACTTTCTAGTTTTTTAATGCTAATACATTTTATCCAGACATAACTTTCATTCCTCTTACCCATTTCCCTGAGAAAACTCAAGTTATTTATTTACATTTCAATATGGTTATTAAGAGGATACAAACCCCTTACATTAATGAAGTACCCCCATTAGAATGGGAAGGCAAATAAAGTTATTTCAATGAAAACGCTTCAGTATTGCAAATATAAGATAGTATTAAATCCTTGTTAAGTATTCAAATCTGCCTTAGTTTCCATGACTGTACTTTTTTTGGGGTTTTTTTTCCCAAATTCCTGTTCTAGTTGTTTTATTCTTGTCAAATAATCTTTTTAAGAAAAGATTAAGAATAATCTTTTCTTAAAATCTTAAAATCTTTTCTTAAACTAAACTTTTCTTAAACTTAATTTATTATTTTCTTTTCAGGTTCTCAGAATCAGCCCAAATAGCCCCTACTAGTGACAGTAACCAACTATCCATTCATATCTGTGATTATATAAGAAACATAAGATTTGTCCATGGATTTTGTTCCCTTTGCTGCCACAGTAGAAACTTAGCCTTTAACCACTGGAATTTGGGAAGAGCACCATTCACAGTCCTCATGTCCTGAGCACTTCCCGTGCTCCTCCCAGTTAAGAGGATTCTTTACATACCCTGCAGTCCTGCATCCCCAGCTGCACTGTCCCAAGCTCTCCAGCTCATTCTGAACATCACCTTCCCCAGACAACCCTTCACCTGAACGAAGTCCCTTCCTTGCCATACTGCTTTGATCTAATATTAAGTATTTAAGAGGGAAGAAGAGGGGAAATGAATCTCCTCAACCCTTCCTTCTGTGGCCAGAACCATAGACAGGCTCCATAAACATTTTTTTCATCAACAGAAGCTCCATTTTTTGCTGTAACTATAAATGGCATATGGACACAGGTAGGCCAAGGGAATATTTTTGGCCATTGGAACAGCTGGTATAGCTGGGGAAAAAAAAAGAGAAAGGTTGGCTAAAGTAAAGTTTGTCCTCCTGCTTCTAGAGAAAAGTCTTTACAGTTCAGGGAGTCTCCAGTCTGAGCATCTTAACTGGATCTTAACTAACCTAACTGAACTGCTAGGTTCAGGTCCAGCTGGAGGGCAGTAACTCACTGCATAGGTAAGCCAGAGATTAATACAGGAGCCAGTATCCATCTTTAACAGCGAAGTGAGAAGAAATTTTAAGACTTTTAACAAAATGCAGTGCAAAGTCCTGCACCAGGGGAGGAATAACTCCATGCATTGGTACTGGCTGGAAGTCTGCAGGCTGGAAAGCAGGAGGGGCCCTGCATGTCTGGTAGAGGGCAAACTGATTTGTGCCAGCAACACAGCCTTGCAGCAATGAAGCACAGTGGCATCCTCAGCTGAATTAGAAAGAGCCTCACCAACATCTTGTAAAAGTGTACAAATACCTAGTGGGAGGATGTAAGGAAGACGAACCCAAACACTTTTCAGTTGCATCCTCTGGAAGGACAAGAGGCAATAAGCAAAAATTGAAATAGGGAATTCTATTTAAATATATGAATAGGTTTTCCAGTGTACAGGTGACAGAACACAGGAACTAGATCCTCAGAGATTTTGCAGTATTCATGTGTGGATATACTCAAAACCCAGCATAGTGTCATTCTAGCTGACCCTGTTTTGAGTAGCAAACTTCAAGTAAAAAACTGATGTTCTGTCCCAACTCAGTTACTCCGTGATTCTGTGTGATCACAGGAAAGTCCAATAATTTTGTAGCCAAAATAACTTGTATCCAATGACCACAAGTTAGCTTAGTGGTTTGATAAGACTTAAAATGGAGAAATTTTAAAAAGGAAAACAAAAACTACAATTTCTACATATAGATATCTGCCAAATTTCAAGCTCCTGCTCCTAGAACTATAAATGAAATAGAAATAGGTCTCATTCAACAGCCATATGTTTGGTTTTTTTCCTCTCCATAAAATGGCTATAACAAAGCAAAGGAACTCTTCAAAATATACACTATATACTGTATAGCCTAGGACATTTCATTTTAAGTTTCTAAGCTGCTGGTAATTCCAT
The DNA here is from genome assembly GCF_036169615.1 of Heliangelus exortis. NCBI lineage: Eukaryota > Metazoa > Chordata > Aves > Apodiformes > Trochilidae > Heliangelus > Heliangelus exortis. The sequence goes on along the minus strand of NC_092426.1, from coordinate 28,506,795 downwards.
TTTTGAGGATAACTAAGAATTGATGATGAATATTAAAACATAGTAACAAACCATATAGCTTGAAGGTTTTAATGACAAACAACTAAACACCTGTAAGTTTGCCAAATATTCAAAGCAAAGCTTTAACTAAATAAAAACAGTAGTTAAGAGCATGAAGAAAATCACATTCTTAACCACTGCAGCTATGCCAAGAAAATCCTCTGTGCAAAGTCTTAATGCTATGCATTATGTAATCTCAGATCATTTAACTGTAAGAGTTCAGTGAGAGATCTACAGGTTCTTTTCCCAGGATACACTCCATATACTGGAACTTTTTACATTGGTACATATTTGGATTAGGTAATTTAGAGATGACTTGAGTTTAACTAGCAATGTGCTTGCAATAATACATCATCTCAAGCAGGCTCATTGGCAATGTTAAATAAACATCCTAAGTTGTAAGAATGTTTTTAATCAATATCACCAGGTATTCTTAAAGGAGGAATACATATGCATACAATTCTATTAATTTTGTTCATGTTAGACAATTAGAAGGAAGGCTGTGTGCTTATTACACTTTTCCTTTCTAGTCAGTGCTGATAAATATAAGACCTAACATAGATGTTTCTGACAGTTACTTATGGTCAGTCATAACAGCCAGGAACAACTATAACCAGCATCTTATAACAGGCAGGGCTGAGCTGTCTTAATGCAAAACATTAATCCACCCATAACTCAAGAGAGGAATTCTCCTCCCTGCACATGTCTGAAACAGTAGTCACTAGTAAAAATTAATGCAAACCATTATAATACCAAGCACAATAAAAACATACCCACTTCTCTAGAGTAGGAACTGCATACCAAGTCCCTCCAACCATAACCAAATCAACATGAACCAAGGACCAGACCTGAGCTCTAAAGTACTCAAGATCTGACAGTACCACCAGTAATGATTTATAGGCCTAACAATCTTCACATTACTCTTTTTTCTTCAGAGATTAAAACTTAGGGATGTATGTATCAATTTAAAGCATCTAAAGATTCTGCTGTGAGTGAATCAGTATTTTTCCAACACTAGAAATAATTTTAGAATTTCATTGACGTCGAATTTAAGTAAAATTGAAGAAAAAGTATAAACTTAACGAATGTTTAGTCTCTCACTAAAGATTCCAACATTCAGGTTTTCCTGCTATTAATACTTTTCTTTGCAGCTTCATCAAATGTGAAAATGTCCTCAATTAATTAACTTCCTGTGCATTTCTTCAAATTTATTAAGTGTCTACTAATTGAGGACTGACTCCCATGAGGATAATTACCAAACTGCATCTGAAATCAAGACACCACAAATACATAGACACCTCTGTACAGACAGATATGCTCATACCTTCCCCATCAAAAAAAAAAAACCAAAACCCAACAAAAAAGCCAACCAAACAAAAAAACCAGCCAAACAAAAATAAAACAAAACAAAACAAACCCAAAAAACAACAGGAAAATATGCAACCAACATGTTAAAACTTACCAAATTATGTGTATGTTTTAACAAACAGGAAGCAACTCGGTTCAGAACTCAATCTTTAACAGCCTGTTCATCACAATTCACAGCTACCTGGTCTATTAACATTTCTTTTGACTATCCAGAAAAAGGATAATACTCACAGATATATCCTCAGCATTGCTCAACATCCCTTCCCATTGCAGTTCTGCACTGAATTTTTTTTTTATAGAAGTAGGTGTTGGTTAAATTTATCTTAGACCAAGGTCAGTAAAGAAATGGAATAATGGATTCTGGCAATTATTTAGTGATGTGGAACAGAACTGAAATCTCAGAAAAACAGTTGTAGATATTTACACTGAATAAATATGAAAATATCTTAATATAGGAACATCTTTCATATAAAAGCACGAGCTACAATTTCTCCAAATAAAAAGACACATAATACCTTTAGAACCACAATAAGATAAGAATGGCTTGTGTGTACATCAGTGGGGTAGAACCTATTGCAACATAAGAACAACAACAAAGTCCTTATATAGCGAGTACTTTCAAGGGAATTCCATTAGTTTGTTCCCTATTACCAAAAATACAAATACAGTACTTCAAGAGTAAACCATCCAGTCTTTAATGTGTCAAGGAGCTGTGTGTGCAGCCACCTTCAAGCAGACAGCAGCTCTGTCACATTTTCTTTCAGCATACAGCCCAACATCATCCTAATGGTAAGTACCCTAAGTGGGAGTTCAGCATCTCCAGGAGAAGCAGCAATTATGTTTATCACGGCTCAGGACTCGCTTCCCGCTTTTGAAACCCAGCTTCCTGTTTGTGCACACAAAGCACTAATCTTTTCCCACCACCTGCACAGCAATTCTGCTGCTCCTCAATGGGATTCCCACAGCCTGCAAGTGCCTTATCACCATCTCGACTGGGATCATCCAGCAGGCCTAAGTGAATTTGGATTCTGCCATAACCTACCCCTTTGGAGTTTTTACAAATGGGAAGTATGGTAACCTACACAAGCATCTTTTAAATGAAAGGGCTGTTTAATCCAAATGGCAGGGATACGTGACAGCAAAAAGATTCTCAGCACAAGAAGTCTGTGCAATCTGACTTAAAAGTCAGACAGTCTAATTTATTCAAAACATCTATAACTGCAGAGAAACACACAGCAAAGTACTCCCTCCTCCGACACGTATTCAGATGGAATTTTATTTTTGGTCACTCCAAGGTCCTTTGTTCCAGTTTCCTGTCTAGATTTCCCCTTTTCCTGTGCCAAGGCAAGCGTTTAGAGCCAGGATGATCAGAAATAAACTTCAGAAGCAGATGTTACCACACAGTTTGCTACATACTGATAAACACAGTGATTGTATGTTTTCCTGACTATATGCAGTGCTGCTGGACTTAATCATAAGAAGAAAGAAGAAAAACCTATAGCAAAATAAAGTAAATTATAAATATTGCCATTAACTCTCACATCTATGGATTTATTCCATATCTGTTTTAATACATTTATTTAGTGCAATTAAAATACAAAAGAAAAACTTACAATTTCTTACAGTAGTTTTTATATGCTTATAGACCAGGCTATTAAAAAAAAAAAGGCATTGCAATAGCAAGTATTTGTTACAGTAATTAAAAAACAGAATTCAAACCCAGAAAAGTTGACCCATGATACTAAGAAGCTGGACTATTCCGAATTTCTAGAATAGCCCTCACAAAATTTTAACAATGACTCCCACTAACATATGCTCAATTTCCTTGCCTCTGCTCCCTTTTATCTCCCAATGTCTATCAACAGGAACTGGAGTACAGGGCACATGTAGTATCTATGCATAGCTGCAAAATGTGTAAATTTAGGCTTTCAATTGAAACTTTTGTCCTTATAGGCTTAATCATTCTGCTGCATCTGTAATTTTTAAAAATATTTCAACTTCCATGCTGCCCACTTGAATTCAAAAATACCCTCTGATGGGTATTGCCTCTGTATCTGCTGTTAGACGTGTTTGAGCCAGTTCCTCCCCAGTGACACATGGTAGAAATTTTCACTTTAATGCATGTTTGTCATGCAACATTTTCCTGAAACAGTTATGGTTGAATGGGAGAGCAGGCAGCTGGCTGCCTGCTATACTCTGTTTCAGAAGGAACCTTCTGGTAGGAGAGGGCAATTGCTCCTTTTCAGACCCAGAACTGACTGTACTTGAAATGATTGAACTGGCAAGCAAAACAAGCAGAAAAAACCCAACCTATAATCTCACCGTGAATAAGGAGGAAGGTTTATTTCCTATGGTCTTCGTTTTCAGGTCTCTGTTACCTCTAAGTAAGTTTATTTATTTTCTGTTCTAATAGATTAAAAAATGAAAAATAAAATGGTGAAGACTAGAAACTCAGAGTGTATCTTCTATTGCATTTATTTATGGATAGGGGAGGGAGGTGCTCGATAGCATTATATAGTTTGGAGAATTAAGTATTTGCCAGCAGACAGGTAGTGAGGGTCAGGAACCTGTTCAGCTCCATGGGGAGAAAACCTTGTTTTTCCTGCCAGTACCAGGTTTTTTGGTTACTGCTTTTACACCAGCACAAGTATTTCTGTGGCTGCAAAATGAATTAGATAAGCTCGGTGATCTGCTTGCAAAATAATCCTCCTAACTCCCTAAAAAAAAAAAAAAAAAAAAGGGAGAGAGAGAGAAAAGCAAAACTAAAAAAAAAAACCAAAAAATTTTCAAATGGATGAGCAAGCTGATGAGACCTACTGCAAAGCTGCACAGATGCTATTGCTGATGAAAAGAAAGGACTGACAAACCTGGCTTGGGGCAAGACTACCTTTTTGGCAGTGACATTTAAATTAACATCAGAGGATCATGAAACCACACCACTAAGCCTCTGGGGACAAAAAAAAATCTCAGTTTCAGTTCTTTAATTTAGGTGTTCCCTCTACAGAAGGATGAAGTGTTAATTACTATTCCAACCATCCCCCCTTGAACTCACACAGTGTCTCACCTACCTGAAGGAGAAGAATGCAATAAAGATTATTCATTATTCCATTTATTCTTTGAGTGGAGTGAGCCTCATCCACACTGTTTAATTGAAAATCTTATTTGAAAATATAATATGTAAATGTTCAGGAAAGCTCTTGCAATAGCACAGGAGAACTTCTCTGGTTTGTGGGCACAGTCCAGTGATGCACTAGGAATATAACATTTTTCAAACCTTGTTTGTTTGAGTCTCATTCTTAAAAGTAATTAGACTATTAGCCTTTTGGAACTGCAGAAAAAAGTAGTAAATTCTAAGTTGTCATGTATGTTCAGTATTGTACTTAGTCTGATATGTAAGGAAATCAGACTATTAGAGAGAACTGCAAGAATTTGCAGATTGTCTTCAACAATTTTAAATTATTCTGACACCATAAAATGCAATTTAGGAATATTGCAGTATAAGTAGACAATTTTTGTAAAACATGTGAATATGAAATAAGTATAAAAACTCCGCTATTGCTAAAAAAAGCAGGAAGATAAAATTATAATGTCTCAATACTTAAAGACTGCACTTGCACTTACATTTGAGAGAAAAGCATATTCAGTCAGGTTTTCATGCAATTAAATAAATAATAATAAAAATACTTGCAGAATTCTCCAGTTCCTTTGAAGCACAGTGCAAGAAAAAGAATTACCATGGAAACAACAAGCACAAAACTGTGATAAAACCTAGGAGCAATGCTATTCTTTCTTAGCAATTAAGGGAAAATACTGTCAAAGAGGTACAATAACCAATTAATGTCCTCAGTCATTCAAATATTTACTCAGGTGAATATGTGATTCAAATACATCCTCACACTAAACTTGACTATTTTGTTATTTATTTTAAATTTCAAGTCTTCAAAAAAAGTCCATCACTTGTACAACAGAAGAACTAATCTTATTTTAAATTGCAATGGCCATTTATATAGTGTCCTTGAGAACAAAAACACAGGGGAGAAAAATTGATAAAAGTTTGTATCCTTTTTAATAAGTCATGTTTGATTCCCATAATGGTATCTTCCCCTTCCTGGAGTTATTCTTCTGGACCATAAAAATGCACACTTCAAATGAACTTTTTATAAACTTTGGAACTGTACACCAATACATTATTAAAAGTAAAACAGAAATTTAACTAACTCTTCTTGCTTTTCACTTACTGTTCTCTTAGGCAAAGGTATACTGTGAATATATCTAACTCACATAATCTAGTCTGTATTTATGTTTCAGTATTTTTGTGTAAAATCCCAAACCTGCAATGTTTTCTGCTTAATATATACAACAGTAATATACAAGAAATTCTGAAAGTCTGCATTCTCGTGATATAGTTCTGAATCAGCCTCCACTTCACTAAAATTCTTCTGTGGTAGTTTTCTTCTTTTTCTTAAATGTATCAAAAGAAGCATTTTCACTGTGTAATTTGTTTTGCTTTACTATCCTGACCTTTAACTCTCAGTTCATGAACACTCATTCATTTGCATATTCCGTAAGCACCTATTTAGTCATTCCAATTTTGTCCATTTATACTTTGAAAGAACTTTACATTTAAAAGTCACAAAATTAGCATCCTAACGTATTAAATATTTTCATGACCATAACTCTTATTACCTGATGTGTCCTTTTGGGACATCTGTCATGGTTAATTTATGCATAAACACCTGTCTGAAATAATTCTCTCCTCTCCGTCTTCTCTTCCCATCTACTCCATGACCATTCACCTGTGTGTTATTTACTATTTAAACTGAGAATACAGTGACGCCAATTTTATCACCATGGTTTTTGGAATATTCTGCTCTTACTTGTAACTTAGGGCACCATCACAGTAAAAGATATTTTTTAAAAACAGGTCAAGGAATGGTACCCCTATTTTAGAGACTCTCTATTGATTTGTTGACACGAATCCTCAAACATGAGCATTTCTGCACTTAGATTAAATTGTAAGGGATGTTTGAATGGATGAGCACTGCTGAAGACATAATCCAAAACAGAACTCTTCTAATGAATTCAGTGGACTCTGCATTAAACAGTATGTCTAACTACAGACTGTTAATCACTACACTTAATAACAAAACCAGATAATAAACCCCACAACCACTGCCCTGAGAGATTGAGTCTAAATCAAATGACTCAATTTATTTAGTACTGAAATTGTTTTTGTGTACTTGTGCTGAAAAGTGATTGTGCTATACTTTCATATCTTATATTTCCACTGTGAAGCAACTCAGGTAAGCTTTGCTGCTTCTTTTATAACCAGATCAACAGGTAAGGCAGGATTACAAAGATTATTAACATCAAAAATAAAACCAGCTCACGTACCAGGATAACCAGCCTTCTTACAGGTAACTGTATACTTTTTTTCATTTCTCAGTTAAAAAATAAATGTCTGTGATAAACATTATGTCTAAGAGTTTCAATAAAACTAACACCAATAAAAAAAATCAAACTTATTCCAGATCCTCTCCCTTGCACAGACACATATGTGCATACATAGACATACACACACATATATATGTATAAAAGCTTAATCATTTTTTTTTCTTTATTTTCAAAGTTAATAAAGAGCTTTTTCCTATTATAACATCTGCCAGTTTTGGAAGGAGGAAAAAATCATTCACAATCACTATTTAAAAATGGTATTGATTAAATCAGCTGAAATCTGAAATCAGCTAATGATTTCACATTTTAAAGCTGAGCATAAATTTAGCTTCATTAATAGGAAGGGTTGAAATCTATACAAAACAGAAAAGTAGTGCAGTCTTCCTTTCCTCCTGTACTTTGTCATCAATAGAACAAAGATTTATCCATAGGAAACTGACCATGGTTCTAATTGCTGATTCTGCCTGTACTCATTTGAAGTGGAAAAGGTCTTCACTTTAAACAAAGCAACTGTAATATCTAAACTTAAGTTCTAAACTTTAATACACAAATGCATCATTTTGCATGCACAGGTAAATCTCAGTCTAACTTGGGGGAAAAAAAAAAAAAAAAAAAAAAAAAAAAGCAACTCCAAAGCCTGGTATCTCTGTGTCAAAGACCAGATAAAGTTTTTACTACCTGGATAAAGAGCAGCTGCTATGCAAGGATTTGAAATCAAAACTAATGAAGACTGTACTGGAAACAGGAATGGAAAACCACAACCATCCTGATACAGGGCCAAGTAAAGCAATAAATCAGACTTATGCCAAACAACACTCTAGAGAGTTTTAATTTATAACATAGAGAAACAAAGTTTAACAGGTTTTGTCTCATGCCAAGTGCTTTGATCTTGAAAGAAAGCCACACAGATCTAAAACCACTTAATACTGTTTCATAAAATACAAAACTATATATATCTATACTATCTATATATGAGACACTGTAGTTTGCTTTTTAAAAATTAAAACAGTGTATTCAAGTTGAAGTTCTAAAAGCTGTGGGCACACAGAATTCCATCAATTGTTTTCAAGAATATAATGAAAACTGTAGAAAAATAGATTTCCTTTTGGCAGACTGGAGTTACAATGGAAAGCATGAATCCATGTTACTTCACCTCTCAAACTAATTCTCAGCCTTGCTATCTTCAAGACAAAAATTTTACAATCAAAGAAAAAGTGATTCTGTGTTGATCATTCAGGGAAAGGGAAGCAAAACATGGAGCTTGCAAAAAAACCTCTACTGAATCTAGGTTTCACATAGTTTTAAGGTAGTTTTATCATTACTTAATTTATCTGCCTGAAAACTTAATGCCAACTGTGGTATTTGGAAGTAAATCTTTATCAAATATACAGATGTTTTAGAGATGTTTTATTCCTCCTTAAGTATTCTCTTGGATGACCTTTTCCTCCAAGTAATCATAACTACATATTGTAGGCACCAAGCAGAAAAGCAGACAGATGAGAGTGTTAAGGGCAGTCTGTCCTGAGAGGCAGAGGTCAAACTGCACAACCTACACTGCTCTGTGGTGCACATAAACAGCATTAAGGAAACAGAATCGAATACACATAATTAACCTTTAGTGGTTACCTCCAACAACACTGACAATGTAGCCTTAAAAAAACCCTGGGTACTGCAGTCAGTGTAGTATGGACAAACTGTTTTAATATTATGACTAGTATTTGGGACACTGGTATCTTAACTAGAGCTCCTTAAAGTTCATTTTACTGCTTTTCACTACACAATTTGTTTTGATTTTGCACTTAATTTTGTTTATAGGGAAACATCATCATCTACTGAAAATAATAGTTTCTCATTCGCAAACATTTTATTACAAACCACAGAGGAATGTTGTGTTCCAGAAAAGAAAAAAGCAACCATAAATGAGCAGCTCATACCCTTCTTGTTAAAATGCTTGCATAAGACTTCAGTCATCCTTACAATTAAAGGTCTGTGCTTAATTTCAAGATGATACCTCAAAATAAAATTTCTTTAAATGCCACTAGTAGCTTACCACAAACACTAACTATACAAGCCAAATATACACCTGATTTTACTGGGGTTTGCATAGGAATAACTACATCAGTTGTAAAAAAACCAACATACTGAAAAGTGAAAGGGGCAGTTTCCTTGATTTTCATAGAAAATTACAATGAAAAGATACTTAGGCAGTTTCACACTTTGGTATCTTAAATATAAATGGAGAAGAAGACTATAGCAAGTGAGTGGAGTCAATATCTCAAGAATGGAAAATAAACATGGAGAGGGCATTAACTCATTTAAGACTTGTCAATTATGGGAAGTTTTCATTTGCAACACTATTTTTCAATCGGACAAGGGACACAAATTATTAATAAGGAAAATGCAAACACATAAACTTAAGGAACTGCTTAATAATCAACTTGTGTGCACTCTGGATAGCATCCCCTTTTCAGTAAAAGCAGCTGTAGTATGCTGACCTGTTGCAGAATTCAAGAATTCCTACATGTACTGTGCAGACAATCACCAAGTTACCAGCAAATGGAAAAAATGTTTGTGAAGTTCAGACACACATCTACATAACTGTGTTACTAAGGATGAAAATGAAACATGGATTTACAGCACTAACATCCAACGCTTGTGTGCCTTTTGTACTACTGAGTTGGTAAAGAAAATCAACAACCTGACCTATTTAACCTACTCAATTGGACAGGAGGAAATATGTAGAAATTAGGACAAGTGGGTAGACAATGACATTTGGAACTTTCAGCCATGAGACCTACAGGAACACAGACATGCTGCTCATGAGCTACTCCAAAGTAGCTGAGATACTTATCCAGAACTTGGAGCTGCTGTATATTCACATTCTTCCAATACTGTATTTTCATGACAGATGATAAATTGTATATTTTAAAAAAAATATAAAAACCACATCTGCAAAACATTAACAAGCAACTATGTAAACAATAGAGAAAGGAGGCAAAAAAAATGAGCAAAGATAAGCTCCTATAGCTTTAGCTTCTCTTCATTTTCTTCCAGCCTGGTATTATACATATAAAAACTAGTAGTCTAAAAGCCTTCTCTATAATCTGACAGAGGCTGTTCTCCTGACTTAAATATATTTCACTGACTTGATCACCTGTATTCATGTGCAAACCAGCAAATTCTTGGTGCAACCAAGAAGGTGAAATGTGTTCACATCAGCTACTATACATTTAATAAAGAAAGTTTCTTTTAATAAAGAAAAACAGTGCAGATCTACACTGCTAAAATAAATATGAAATATAATTCCCAATTCAATATAATTTAATTCACTTTTATAGCATCTCTCATTCAGTGTTTTGCTACACAACACACTAGAAATGGCAGCTAATTTTATATAGTTTTCCACAGTTAGAAGTGAATACTGGCAGGTGAAAGTTTTTAGGGGAGAGAATGCTTTTACAAAGTAATGTTGTTTAGCTTATAGAATGCATCTGCCACAGCACAGAGACTCCTAAGGTGGTGTCTCTTCTCATTCACCTATTACACCTATTATAGGTATAAAGTAGCCTAGCATAGATATAACTCGTAACGTAAAGATTAATTTAGCAAAGACTTTAAAATGCAAGAAAAAGAGCAATCTTCTACCTCTAACCAAAGAAGAGTAGGACGAACACTTAAAATTCTTTCAATTATTTGGGCTTATCAGAGGAATTTCTACAGACCAAATGAAAACAAGGCTATATAAAACTAGCCAAGATACATGTATGCTGCATTTTCTAGGATATCCTGAAAGGTTCATATGAAGGAATAATGGTGATTAAAACAAAGCAAAGGTTAGGTATGAATAAGATGCCGTTTGCATTTTGAGCAGAGTATCACTCAGTATTTTCAGAGAACAGAACAATGTTGTAACAGCTTTTTTCCTTGGTCCTGACAATCCTCTTTCAACCTGACCAGATACCATTTACACTTTAGAAGCCATAATGACACCAAAATGAACCTGTACTTTTTTTGTTTGCTTTTATCAGAAAATTCAAGTTACCTAGACAGAGATTACTCAATGCCCCAAAGACACTCCAGTTACTAGCAAGATTATAGTGTATATACATATAGTGATGTATATAGTATAGCTTGAAATTACATGTATGTTATTTTTAGCATTGGAGAGCATGTGTTTAGAACAGATTACATACTCTAATGATCCCTATGCTTTAGAATCTGATGAACAGCTTGACAAGTCATTGGGAAAAATGAAGCACAATGATTTCACTGTGATGAATAAGCTTAATGTTATTGAGATTGTTATGTCTCCAGTGAAGACAAGGCCTGGAAATCAGTATTTATATTACAGCTATCATTACAGTATGGCATGTACTGAGAAAACCAGAAGCTGTTACCAGTAGCATAGTGAATGATTTGAAGTACCTCTTAAGGGACAAGCAGATTGAAAACATTTGGCATCTTGTTTCAGCTGACTTTTAAGATGTTGGGAATACACAAGATGCACCTGGTGCCAGCAGACCCACTATTTGTTCTCAAAAATTTGCTCAAGCTGTCACAGAAGAGCATTACACAGACGGGAAGCAGTGTGTCTCATTCTTTTTGTCTACAGATAAACAGTAATGATGACAGATCAGGTAGTGCTATCAGTTTACATATCGAGGTGAGCATGAAAAAAAATTCTAATTCCTTGAATGGAAGTTTCTGAAAAGGCATAAAAAAGATGTCTATGCAACACTAATGAAATAAGAAAGAGGACAAACTTCATTTTGCTACAAAATTTACTCTGAGAGGACCAGACAGGATCCACCCCAGGGTGATGAGGGAGTTGGTGAATGTCACCCCAGTCCAGAAAAAGGGACGGAAGGAAGACCCAGGAAACTCCAGGCCTGTCAGCCTGACCTCAGTGCCTGGCAAGGTTATGGAGCAGATCATCCTGGGGGCAATCACACAGCACCTACAGGATGGACAGCATGGGGTTAGGAAGGGCAGGTTCTGTCTGACCAACCTGATCTCCTTTAATGACCGGGTGACCCCCTGGTGGATGAAGGGAAGGCTGTGGATGGAGTCCGCCTGGACTGCAGCAAAGCCGTTGACACCGTCTCCCATAGAATTCTCCTGGAAAAGCTGTCAGCCCAGGGCTCAGCCAGGAGCACTCTGTGCTGGATTAGGAACTGCTGGAAGCCCCCAGAGAGTGGTGCTGAATGGTGCTGATCCAATTGGTGGCCGGTCACCAGTGGTGACCCCCGGGATCAGTGCTCAGCCCAGTTCTGTTTAATATCTTCATTGATGGTTTAGATGAGGGGATTGAGTCACCATTAGCAAATTCACAGACAACACTAAGTTGGGGGGGGGGGGGGATGTGGATCAGCTGGAAGGCAGGAGGGCTCTGCAGAGGGACCTGGACAGACTGGAGAGTTGGGCTGATTCCAACGGGATGAGGTTCAACACGGTCAAGTGCCGGGTCCTGCACTTTGGCCACAACAACCCCATGGGGAGCTCCAGGCTGGGCACAGAGTGGCTGAGAGCAGCCAGGCAGAAAGGGACCTGGGAGTCTGGATTGACAGGAAGCTGAACATGAGCCAGCAGTGTGCCCAGGTGGCCAAGAAGGCCAATGGCATCCTGGCCTGGATGAGAAACAGTGTGGCCAGCAGGTCCAGGGAAGTGATTCTGCCCCTGTACTCAGCGCTGGTGAGGCCACACCTTGAGTCCTGTGTCCAGTTCTGGGCCCCTCAGTTCAGGAAGAAGATTGAGGTGCTGGAGCAGGTCCAGAGAAGAGCAAGGAGGCTGTGAAGGGATCCAGCACAAGTGCTGTGAGAAAGGGCTGAGGGAGCTGGGGCTGTTCAGCCTGGAGAAGAGGAGGCTCAGGGGAGACCTCATCACTCTCTACAACACCCTGAAAGGAGGGAGTACCCAGGGGGGGGTCGGTCTCTTCTCCCAGGCAGCCACCAGTAAGGCAAGAGGGCATGGACTTAAGCTCTGCCAGGGGAGGTTTAGGTTCGATAGTAGGAAAAAATTCCTTACAGAGAGCGTGATCAGACATTGGAACGGGCTGCACAGGGAGGTGGTGGATTCTCCATCCCTGGATGTTTTTAAAAAGACACTGATGTGGCACTCAGTGCCATGGTCTGGTAACTACAGTGATAGTAGATTAAGGGTTGGACTTGATAATCTCAGAGGTCCTTTCCAACCCAGATGATTCTGTTATTCTGTGAATTAAGATATTAATTTGTTTGTTTCTAGGAGTGCTTTAAGTTTCCACAATCCATGGAAATGTGAAACTGTTATTCAAGGCATAAACCTGATCCTATGTAGTAGGATAAATATGTAGTAAGATAAATAAAATAATAATAAAAGACCCAGTGGATCCCCGGTGAGAATTTCAGAAAATCTGTAAGGATCATTTTCATAAGCAATATAATGGAATTTTCACATGGCGAAAACCCCAAATGACACTTTACCTATGCAAATTAATGCTGCAAGTTCAAGTGAAAATGAGCCAACAAATTTTTAAGAAGCAAATGCTCACAGGAACTCCAGTAAACAAGATCCAGTCCTTAGAGTCCAAAAGTACCAGACAGGAAAGGAAGCACTCCAAAAACATACAGATGGTGAAAAAAACAGTTCAGGCTGACAAAGGAAAAGGTGTTCTGACCAAAATCAGGACAAGACGATAAAGAAACCTAGAATAAGGCCACTGTGGAAAAGCATTTATAATGGTGCAATTTCAATTTACAAATATTATCCTTCAGTTTTTGATGGGCTCTGGTAAACAATATTACTTGAACTACAATAAGACAAACAAGTGGAACTAAGGGTCAGAAAGTTTTCATACTATAGGTTTTTATATATCATTTTTGAGCTACTGGGTGTAACAAAGAACTTTGTTCATGAAACAAAGATCTTGTTTCATGAAAATAAACATTAGCAGAGACAAGACTGCACTATCTTACAATCAAAGGACTTTTTTCTAATAGCCAAATGTTAAGCATTACATTTTACTTGTAGTTATACTTTTGAGTGAAGGACATATTAAACTCATTGTGAGAAGTATTAAGAATATTTTTAACTGCCATGCTTGTCAGGGAGAGGAGAAGCAGAGGAATGGAACAGAGTGCAAAGAAACTGTTCCCAGCATTTTAATTAATTCAATGCACAAGGAAGCACAATTTTATCCACATTCTATGTGTCTAGACAGCATTATACCAAAGACATGCATTAGATGAATTATTAGATCTGATCCACAATTCAGCTCCAAACACAAGTATCACAGATACTGAAAACCACAGTCACAGAATGGAACCTCTGGACTTCCACCTAGCCCAGCTCCCCTTTCAGATCAGGATGAACAGGGTGGTGTCCAGGCAGGTTTTTTACGTCTCTGGAGACAGAGACTCCATCATCTCTTAGGGCAGCCTATTCCAGTGCTCTGACACCCTCAAAATAAAGAAGTCCATCCTCATATTCAGCTGGAACTTCCTATATTCAAGCTTTTCCTGTCAGAAAGAACAAGAGGCAATGTCTAACATCAGGTGAAAAAGACTAAAAATAACTGCTACTTATTCAGATGTTCTAAGTCTGTATGCCTGCCACGTTAATAGAGACAATTAAAAGGTAACACAGGAAAGAACACTCACAGGTACACAGGAGAAAAAGGTCTAAGCCTGAGTAAAAGGAGGCTGAGAGGACACCTTATTGCTCTCTACTACTACCTGAAAGGAGACTGCAGTGAGAGGGCAGCGGGCTCGGCCTCTTCTCCCAAGTAGTAAGTGATAGGACAAGAAGAAACGGCCTCAAGTTTTGCAGGAGGAGATTGGATATTAAAAGAAACTTATTCACTGAAAGCATTATGGAATGCTGTAAAAGGCTGCTCAGGAATGTGGTTGAATCACCATCACTGAAGATGTTTAAAATATATGTAGTTGTGGTAGTTAGGGACATGGTTTATCTCTGAACTCGGTAGAGACAGATTAATGGTTGCACTCGATGATCTTAATGGTCTTTTCCAACCAGATTGATTCTGATTCACCTTATCCAACCTTTTTTTCCCCAAGTTTACTGAGAAAATAGGTCGTAATACCCAACAACACTGTTTGAAGAAAATGAGATGAAAAGCTAAAGTGCCAAACAACACCAAAAAACGCCCAAGAAAGTGGTATGTAATGAATGTACCTTAAGAGGAAGACTGCTTTATTAAATTTAAAATTCTCCAGTTTCACTGAAGTCTATCTGACTAACATCATTTTCTAAAGCACCTTCCATATCTGCTTACAACAGGAAGAAACAAACCATGCTCTGACAGCACTTGCACAAAGGTGTCAAAAAATATTCTATTAGCCACAGAAAAAGCTACATGAGTTACAGACAGGAGTCTGTTTCTAGCTTTTCTATCATCCATAAACCAGACCACAGAATAAAGACATATCTAACTACATACACTCCTGACCTATTCTCTGTTCAGGACTGATAGAAGAGTCTTTATTAGACATAATTTGTAAATATGAAGGCTATAGCCCCAACCGGTGAACTATTCTTGGTCATCAAGCTCAGCTGGCAAGGAACAGCCTTCCCTGTATGGTACTCAGTTTTTCTCAGTTACCAAAACACAACGTTCACATTCAAATTGACTACTGGATAAAGTCCTTGTGACATCCTGGAGGCTGAGCCACACCATAAATTGTGCAGGGGCAGTTGACAATGGAACAGAACGCTCTGTGTCAGAAGAAACCACCAGAGCTACACACGCTTCAGTGCCCAAAGATGCATTCAGGCATGCTCACTGCAGACACAGCCAAGGACAAACTTTTGCTCCCCATCCCCTTGCTTCTTTTTTTGTAACTAAAAGGTGATTATCTCAGCAGTTCATTATGATGCTGAGATTCTTGGGTTTATTTTTGTTTCTCTCCCTTTCTTTGGAGGATCACATATTCGGGGTGCCTTTATAAAATAATATATACACCAACCAGTTTATAGCTCTGTGACCTTGACTATTTTAATTCTTTTCTAAGGACCATTTGGTCCTAGTACTACCCCAGGTACAAAAGTCTAAGTTCCTTAAGTTTTCAAGCTCTTAACACACTGAGTACATTTGTTTTCTTCAGGTCTTTAAATAAGCATTCAATATTGTAATAACTTTTCCACAAGGTCTTCAATAATGGATTAATTCCCTCCCTTATCACTGCCATTGCATCTTTTCTCAGGCTTATGGGCTACCTTTCCCACTTTTGGAATGTATCAGTGTAAAACTTAAGACTTGTGAAAACTGCACTATTAAAAAATTAACATAATCCTATTTAATAGGGAACTTGAAGGATCTGAAAGCCTTTCCTTTATTCCCAAAAAGGCTTTTAAGCTATCACCATTATTTTCCTGTTCATTACCTGGCTTTCTGTTCTTAGGATTGCAGTATTTCTGCAGTGCCATTGGTATTTGTTTCTACTTACTTGTAAAGTTGAACTTCATATATATACATATGTGTGTGTGTGTGTATATCCTTTATATATAATAAATGAAATAGTCATTCTTTGTTGACATGAAAAAAAACCAGCAGTCATCTGCTGTATCTGGATAGATACTAGAAGATGCACAAACCCTAATATTATAGTAAAAATAAAACAATGCTCTTAAGCACCAAAATAAGAAAAATCAAGAGTATTTTTTTTTCCCCTAAAGTTGTAGATATCCCCTCCCAGAAAGCAATTATAATTTTCCTGAATCATATAGCTACTGGGTTATCTCTATACAGAAAGACTCAAGAAAATTTCCTCTAATGTGTTAACACACTGCCTCCTACCACTATGGTAAAACCTTTTTGTTATGCCAGTTCTCGTCACTAATTTTGGCTAATTGCTATCTGCTTTTAGAACCAGAACCTCTATTTAGGAGGAACCACCATGCCGCAAAAACGTTAAGAGATGATCTGCTTCCTCCATAGAATAACCTGTACCCAGAAAGCCAAGCATTTATAGAAAAGAAAAGGATTTAAGTTTTTTGCATATGGGTATCACCAAGACTTACATGTACACAGAAAGATCCAAATAAGCCCACAAACTTGTACATTGATGAAGGATTAGAAATATCAGTAATAGCAGCTACTTTGAGATTACATAGTGGTGCTGCCATTAAAATAAATACACGTTTTTAAGGTGTATTCTTTTGTGCTTACACACACTAAACCAACCACTGTCCAGCAACAGCTGTTGTGAACATGACTCAGAGTTCACTCAGTTTTTACATCCAGGGCAACAGTTTCATACCAGTTCACCAGCACAGCCTGATATGGCAATAAATAAGTACCAGTTTTGCAGAGATTAAGAACTTGTCTGAATTGACAAGAAATTAGAGCTAGAAATTCAAATCACATAGCCAAGTATTTGTCTATAATGACTGAACAGGATATACAGGTTTTATTAAAAATGACAAGTTTCTGAAATTCCCTGTGTTCTCTCTCATTTTAAATTTAGAATTTTCTACTGCTTTCCCTCTAACAGACACACATTGGTTAGACATCTGATTATGTAATTTTTAAATTATGAGAAGCAACAGAATCTAGAATCTTATGAACTAATGAAAAAATTTCAGCATACCCTATTTTATCTCAGTCATTGATTTTTGTACTTCAGATGAACTGTACTGACTAATGGAAAGGTATGGAGTAGATCTGTAGAAGTGATTATCCTTTATCTGGCTGCTTTTAATTACTGGGTGCATTTTTTGGCCCCTCAGTAAAACTAAGTTGTTGATAAACTGAAGAAAATTTAGTGGAGTGACACCAAGACAGTCAAGGGTATACAGTATCTGCCCATACAAGGGGAATCTGAGGGACTTGGCTTCTTTCATCAGCCTGGAGAACAGGTAACTTCAGAAGGATCCCAGCACAGCTCCCTAGGAGCCATCAGGTCATCGAGATTAATCCATAATCTACCTGACTGGGAGGGAGGAAAACAGGACATGAAAAACCACTGAAATGAGGTTAAAATGAGACAAAAGCAAAAATCTTTTTATGGTGAGGACTGTCTTGCAATGGAAGAGGCTTCAGAGAAGCTCTGCAGTAAAAGTCACCAGCAATGAGGTCTGCCTGCACAGCTGACCCTGCCTCAAGAAGGAATTAGGATTACAGATCTTCTGATACCCCTCCCAAAATGAACTACTCTATGACTTCATTCCATAGTTTTCTTGACTTTTTTTTATTTAATTTTGTCCTTGTGTGGATTTAGATTTTTTGTGCCATCATCCCTATGCTCTCTAATGGAAATTTCAAGTAATGCAGCAATCTTTCTTGCCATATTTTGATACAACCTCTTCCTCATCTACAGTGCAAAGTTTTTTCTCATCGTATCTGGATACAAATGTGATCTGAGAAAAAGACACTAATTATTGGGAAGTCAGGCTATCAATCTTCCTCTTTAGCTGTGCAAACATAGTGTTGAAACTTATCCAGGAATATTTTTCAATGTTTTGACATCTCCCAGTCCTTTTAGATGAGCACTGTAAAGAAGAACATATGCATCAATACAAAGGTATTTAATTAGATGACAAAGATAAAACAGTGTAAATAAGTGCAAGGTAATACATGGTATCCAAACACCTTTTAAAGCAGTAACAGATTGTCAGAAGTGTAAACCTCTCTTGAAAAAAAACCAAAAAACAATTGGTTGTCAGTGTCAATTAAATATTTCTTCAGTGTAGAAATAGAGTTTAAAGAAATGTTGGTATGGCAGCTGAACGCTGGGAAAAGTAGAGCATTCTAAATTATATGGTACTACCTAGATTCCAAGATCTATTTTGGCAACTACATCTTACAGTGACAAAATTACAAAAAGTCAGGATCAAAATCTTAACACTTAAGATGAGTCTAGAGGCATGGCTTCAAAAAGATACAGGTACTTAAAAACCTATACAAACTGTTAGGACAATAAGATAAACAGGTTTTCCTCATAAATACTTCACACAATATTAAAAAAGGTGGGAAAAAAAGCAAACAAAACCAAGCAAACAAACAAAACCAAAAAACCCACAACAAAAAATCCTTATAAAAAGAGTATATGCATAGAAGTATTAATGCATAGAAGTATTAAACAGAAAACTTGCTTTCTGATGTTACCTAGGAGCATTTCTGTACTTTCCTTTGCTATTTAGATGGAAAAGTTAATTTTTAAAATCTAAGTTAAAATCTAAGTACTAGATTTTCCATATTGTCTCTTAAGTGGTTTTTGTATTTTATAATCAGCAGAATGACCAGGAAAGATGAGATTGTAAAAAGAAATATAATACATATAGGAATGATACTAGGAAAGACTACAAGATCAATGCGTAGACACTATGAGGAAAATTTTTTAGATTTGAACATCATCTACACTGTAGTGGTCAGTTCTAGTCACGGGGTTTGGAATAAAAATCATGCAAGATATACTAGATATGCAAGATTTATCATATAAAATATGCTAGATATACTATGTCTAGTAAGATATACTAGCATATGAACTGGTTTTGATTAGGGACTTTTACTCTGTATTAGTAATCACTGGGCACAGATTAAAAGACAAAGATGTACCACGATGTAAGTGATATGAAGAATGTAGCATACATTTCTGAATACATCTTCTAAATTATTTTCTAATAAGTTACTAAATGGAAATTTGAAGATTCAACAATGAAATGGCAGATTAAAGAAAACACTCTGAACAAGTTTTATGAAGGAGACTGTGAAAGGTTATGTTCTAATTATAAGAGCAGAGAGAGTCTTTGCTGCCTCCTTTCCCAACATTTTTCAATAATGTCTTTTCTAAAAGCTTATTAGGAAACAAATCTGCTACAGAGTAGGGAGCAATGTCCTTAACATGGAAAAAAATAATTCCCTAAAGGGAAGGAAATACTAAACCATCCATTCTCACAATGGAGGGAGATCACGTATTATATGGGGATTTGCAGTGAGGTATGAGAAAAACGGGAGCAGACATCAATGCTGAGGATTTTGTTACTTGTATGGCAATTGTTAGGTAATAAGGATGTGTGTTACTGTGAAGAACCACAAAAGCATCTCAGGATTAAAGGACTGTGTAAAAGAATGCCAAGTGACATTCTATGTAGACGAATATGATGTACAAAGGAGAAACACAAAAACAATCCTAACTTCACACAAACATAATGGACTCTGAACTGACCCTTATTTCACTCAAGAATGAAATTTTTATGATGCTATCTAAAAAAAATTAGTTCAGTGTTAACAGTCCAAGAGAAAATAAAATGTCAGAATGCAGTACAAATCAGAAAAGATTATGACACACTAATGATGCCATGAAAAGTTAGTATGCACATTTACACTGTATTCAGCTCTGGTCCCTTTGTTTCCAAAAGATATATTAGAACTGGAAGGGATTCAGAAGAAGCCAAAAGGACAGTTAAAGCTATAGGCTAGCTTCTAATAAAAGAACTGATAGAAGGCTACATTTTTATAAATCTGGAAATTACTTGAACTGAATGTCAGATGTTTGCAAAATAATGATGGCACAGAAAACGTACTCATTGTCTCCTCTGATACAAGAACTAGTAGTTACATGGAGTTAGGTTCAAAACAGGACATGGTTCTTCTGCAATGGCTCATTACAAAATAAAATTTCTATCATCTTTGTATACGTTTCAGTTTGTCACAAATGGGCTTGTAATGGATGTTTTTCTGAAAACGTAAATCTGCAAAACCTCACTCTAGTACAGAAGGCTCTAATCAGAGATTTCAGAGGAACACAATCTGCATATGCATTCAACTATACTGAAACATATGCAATACAGACATTCAAGTTCAACACAAGGTATTGTACTGTCCTTCCTGAACATACGGGTTTGTCTTCATCTATGGCTTAGGAGAGCAGTAATCATTATACAGCCCAAGTAAGCTATTATTGAAATATTATTTGTATTTTACACATTGTCAGACTTTGCTTTAAAAACATAACTCAATATAAGGAGTGTAATTTAAGGTATAATTATTCAGAACATCCAATTTCATTAATCAGTACAAGGTCACTGGAAAAATTGATCCGGACATTATATCTTCTAAGTCATTACACAAGAAGATAGAATTAAGTAATCAAGATATATCTCTGCACCAGAAGACAGAGAATGGATGCTTAAAGAGAACCCAAGTGCTATTCCATGTACAAAGTACTAGCAGGATCTTTTTTTTTTTTTCAGTTGTCTAGAAAGAATTTTTAACTATCATGAAACTATCCTGCACTTGAACAAAGTTCAACCCATGCCATAATATTTTAATACATACATGATTTCTATATATTAATAAAAAAATTATAATTTTCAGCAAAATAACTTCTATTTCAGTGTTAAGAAAGTTTGTTAAAACTTTGCATAGAGGTGATAAAAGATACACATTTCCTAGTGAAATTCCTAGTTAAAATGTAGCTCTGAGATAATTTCTAGTACTTTGTAGAAAGTCAGTAGATGCATGAGTCTACTTTTTTCTCTAACAGGTTATGAGCCTTTTGTTATCAGATTCCATCATCTTTACAAAACCATATCCGTCCAGTGTTACATAATGATGAAAACACTATTCCAGTTTATATTAGCAATTGTTGTATGTTTAACATCAAGCAGTTTATTTTAGGTTTAAATTCTCTACTGAAAACAATAAACCTGACGTTGCCAACTCCTCCAAACATATTTTCCCTGTAGTCAATGTACTTATTTGCCAATTAATTCTCCCTCTCCTTCTCACACACAGATGCATAGTTTCTTTGGGATGAACCAGTGTGTTCATTTCAGTCCTGCTGCACTGCTTACCTTAAGCTACAATAATCTGTAAACTCCATAACCTAAGCAAACATGTTCACTGCTTTTACATTCCTACCGAATAAGTATTATTCTTCGGGATGTGAGTTTTATAAAATGAACACAATAGTATTGAATGTTTTCTTACATAGACTCTGGATGGGATGATGAAATTAAACACTAATATTTCTGTAATTTAATTAGTGGTTACTGTAAAATTCTCAGTTCACAACAGGTGAAACATCTCAAACTGCTTATGTTATTAATTTTGTGGTGGTCTAAAATAGAAGTGAAAGAAGTTTCACAAGTTGCAGTCACTTTTAATGTATTTTAAAGATATTTTTAAAGCAATCCAATAATGGCTTATTTCATGGAATAGTAATAAATTACTAGAAGGAGTTACGGATACAAAATGTTTATAACTTTTCTATATTACAGTGTTTCACAACTATGGAATTCCTCTTGATCAAGTGGCATCTTCATTTCCCATTTCAGATTTTAGTATCTGCTTTAACTATACTCCCAGCGAGATTTCATGCTGGAGTAAGTCAGTCTTTATCTGCACAAAGCAAGTCTGATTTTTGTGTTTTGGATCTTAGATAAATCACTCAATAAACAGGATTTTACTTTTACTTTTGAAGTCCTGAAGTAGTAACAAATCTGAAAAAGCATTCTAGTCCATTCATCCTGAATACACTTGCTCAATAAATATCAAGAAATTAAGCCTCATAGAAACTTGCAAAAATATTGCTTAGAGCATAATTTTTACAAGGAAGTACCCTTTATTAAATATTATTTATTAATTAATCAATCCATAATTTGTGTAATGAGTCTTAATTTGGGCTAGGAAGTGGGTCTTTAAAGCAATACTTGTTTTTCAGGCATTACAGGTAGAAATCAAACTTTATCAGATTTCCAGAGGCTGTTTATAAAGTCATGCCCCAATGCTATCTGTCAGTACAGTTCTCCTATAGTACTTCAAATATTTTGAAGTGGGATGAACAAAGGCATTAGAAAGGAAGAAGAGCTCTTGAGATATACTTCAAGGATTGTGAGTTAAATACATAAGATTTGTATCTTAAAACTTCACCATACCAAACAGTTAGAAAAGTTCTTGAGTTACTACTAAGGTACTGTTCTAAAGCAGAACATTCCTTCTAAGACATATGTACCTTCCCATCATTTCAATAAAAACTCTAAATAGCATATTAACTAGCAACGCATTGACAGAGCAGATAAAAACATTTTATTTCACTCGTATTAAAAACATCTGTCCCTAATGTCCAGGCATGTTTCATCTTAAAGCTCATCTTTTAGCCCTACAGAGCTTTCCACTTTTAACTGTCATTGAAAAAAGAAAAAAAGGCAAAGAAAATGTGTATTGCTAAGTAACACCAAGGTTAATTTCAAATTTCAGTAGGAATTTCTGAATTAAAGGGTTTATTTTTACAATATACTTAAATAGATTTAAACTAAGGTGGCTTATCTCATGTTTAGAACGGGTGGCCCCATTCTTTCAGTGCAATCTACTATAATATGATACAGATAGGACAGTTTATTTTTAAATGCAACCTACAATTTAGTCCAATACATATACATATTCATTAGGTCTGATCAATCTAATCAAAGATGTCCTTGAAAGTATTCTGAAGGAAGACATTAAATCAGCATAAAATAACTATTATAAGGCACACTGCAGAAGGAAAAATTGATTACTGTATACTGAAACACTTCTTCAACACTATGAAAATTCAGTTTTTACCTTTTTGGAAAGGTATTCCAATTACCATGGTCTTGCAAATTAAATTGCAATGTATGAAAATCTGGAACAGAAACTGTCTGTATAAATCAAATATTTAGATACAGATGTATTTCTGCACCACACTTGAAATATTCTTCATTCAAAGTAAAAAAATACCTTCATTCTTAACATGACTAATACAATAAACATAAAGCTAACATGTTTGAACATAAGTTTTCATCTTTTATACAGAAGAGTATCTGGTTTTATGTGCTGAAGATCCGATTTCCTAATTACATTGAAGTTAACACAGAACTCAACAGAAGTCCAAAAAACAGAGCTTTCAGAAAGGTAACATGCTTCTTGTGTGTATTCACTAATCCCTAGAAAAGAAAATATCACGTGTTTCTGTGCACTTAACCATTCTATTACATAATCATAATATCATGATAAAGTACATACACCAAATAATACATATTATTCAATCTTCTACACAATTAGAGGACAAAAACTCTGCAAATGAAAAAAAAAAAAAATCTTTGCATTGATAGTTTCATCCTTCAGTTTTACTGATGACTTTAGGAAGTTTATTCTAGTTTAATGTTGATGTCATAATTAATTGATTGTATTTATAAAGATTCTTTCCTCTTCCCACTCGCTTTTCTCACAGCTGAACCTCATGGCACCATGAGGTTCATCCTAATGAAAACATGCTGACCTATGTTTTCATGGAAAAAAAGAGGGAGCAAGATGCTTAAAGTAATAGGAGAAAAGTATCAGTGTTCAGAGCAAAAGGGAATTCCTACACAAGGAAACAAACTATTCAATCTCATTTTGGTTTTATTTTTATGTATTTTACTCTTTAGAATCAGGAAAGTGGCATTAAGTCATACCTTGTAAGGTACTGAATCCGTCCAGCATTTGGCATTTATAAATTGACAATCAAGACAGGTTTTATGAACAGGTTTATAAAAGGGCATAAATCTTAAATGCTTTTACGAGCAGTCTTCTTCATGCAAGGGATCACACATGGTTTGGGGTAATCATATTTATAAACTAAGGCTGTGAGTTCAACATGGTAAAATTCTTTATAGGAAAAAGAGCTGAAGTATAGAAAACTCTGATAAGCAGGAATAACACCTTGCATTTGAAATGACACAGAATTAGAAAGCAATGAAATCGAAGTGGTGCAATCAGGGAAAGATATCCAAATTACTTTGCAAGTAGGTTTTTCAAGAAACAAAAGTTTCAGGACCTAGGTAAGGCTCTGTTAACCTGCAAAGAAGAACAAGCATTTGAAGTTTTTTACAAAAGTAAAGCAAAAGTTTAGACACATGCAATCTGAGGTTTCACAGATTAGCTATGCAATTTGACACACAAGTTACAGTCTTGAGAAGATAGTGTAGGTTAGATGCATTTACCAAAAATGGGTAAGAAGGAAGTGTCTGTGAAAAGAACACAGATGAGATTTAAGATTATTTATTCAAGTTCAAAGGACAGTATAAGAGATGAGCACAGGCAAGACATGATGTCCTAGGAATCAGGGACAGGAAAACTAGGTATGTGAGTCATCTCAAATAAATAACACAATCCTAACCAAATCCACTTCTATCAGGAAAATAAAGAATTTTAGGTAGCAAATCTTTGGCACAGACTGAAATGAGATGATGGCAGGCACTCTACCAAGTAATATGGGATATTTGAAGACAGTCACAAACGAGTAACAGCTTCTTGTTCTTGATCATGAGTACAGAGTCATATTCAGTAAGTGAAATGAGTGTGAACAAATTGCTTACATATGTGGTTCGGGAGGAGGAACAGACACAGAGTAAGAAACAGCAGAATCATACAGTTTCAACAAGAGGAAATCACTAATAGAACAAAAGCTGGAATGGACAATCCTCAAAGAAAGGGAATATAGGATCAATTTTATATCGGTATACACTATGTACCCAATTAATTTTATAGGATTGTTTTGTACAAAATGCACTAAAAATGTGAATTAAAAAATAGAGGCTTGTTTGTCAAACACAAAATAGCATATAGAAAAAAAATACTCAATTTCTGGGGATTGCAGATAGAAGAAAAAAATGCACTGAGAATCTTCCAGATGACATTCTATTTAGGAATCCATAAAGAGCTCAATAGAACATTTCAGAGATGAACATAAGTTTTTCTTGTTCATCTTAATTAGTGAAACATCTATAAATGCCAACTATGTAAAGAAAAAGAAGCAACCAATAAAACAGCTCCTTAATTTAAAGATATCTGTCATGTTATGCATACATTTTTCTAAATCTATGATGAAAACCTAATTTTCACACTATGAGTAATTTTACAGAATGACTCTCCTATTATACCTGAAAATGTGTTTTGTTAGTGTCACTGCTGACCTTAAGTTCCTTTAAAGATAGAAAAATCTTTCACGCTTTCCTTTGACTTTACAGGACAGGAAAAAGAACTTTCCTTCAAGCTACAGAGCTTGACAAGCAATCATAGATTAGACAAATGTAGTAAAGCTCAGGCAAAAGAAAACAGAATCAGAGAAAAAAATCTTGCTATATAATTGAAATGACTATTGAATTGCCTTTTTTCACTCTTTTTCTTGGTTTGGTGGGGTTTTTTTTATTTTGTTTTGGTTTTGGAAAAGCACTTTTTTAACTACTGAAGTGCTACTTAAATTGTCAGAAAGATTCATTGGAGTGGAAGCAGTTGCAACTTCTTTTTGGTTCTTGAAGCTCATGTTATCCAGCGAAATGCAATACAAAAAGAAAAAATTAAAAGGAAAAATTATTTTATTACTGAACCCACACACCCTCACATAGTGCAATATGACAAAATGTATAGTGCTGAACTGTCACACTATCAGATGCACACTAACACTGATGAAAGCCTATTTAATCCACTAAATTTAGTTTGATGTGGTTACTGATATGAACAAAAGTGGCATAAAAAATGAATTGGACTGTAAACTGTGAAAAACAGAATAGGATGATGTAATATTAGAAGGAATTTCTCACAAGAATCCTGTGCTGAATTAGAGCAACTTTCCAGCGATATGCCATTTCCTTCCTGTGCCACTCCATACTCCCTGAAAATATATAAAACGGAATGGGTTTTACAGTAGATGGAGTCAGGTCAATGTTCAGTTACTCTCTAGGCTTTATGATACCTTAAGAACACACCACAAAAAAAAATAATCTTATTCCACAAATAAATTTACTTTTTGCTATCATTCTTCCCTGTAGGAACCACAACTATAATTGTTATAGTGTCACAGACAAACCTGATACTACTAATACACAGTCAATGAACATAACTGGAACAGCTGTCTGCAGCTCACCCTATACTAAAAAACCTTTCAGCAACATCAAACTGTTAAGAATCACTCTAAAACTAAAAAAGCTTGTTGTTTTTTTAAGAAAGAGCGAGACTCAAAATTGAGCCACATTTTCTGAGGCAGAAAAATCAATGAGGAGAGTTAACTTGATTTTGAAGCAATCAAACTTAAAAGTATGTAGAATAAAATTTTGGCCTACATGAAATCAATTGAATATAATTGACTTCAGAAATCTATTGTTCAAGCCAAACCCTAGGAAAACACTAGACCACACAGTGTTGTCTGCTTACTACAGAACAGCATTTCAGGAAGCAATTCCAAAGTATTTTCTCCTTACTCATATCTAAAAAGCAAAAATTTGTAAATGTATCCACATTTACATCTAAGAACGCTTGGCAGAGAATGAACTTTTAAAATAGATCTAACGTCCAAATTCAGCTTTTAGTATTTTGTGTACCAATTTGGACTACAGAGACTTTAAGCATCAGTACCTTCACAGGATGGGAATTACAGCTGCCTGCCGCACTCTCCTCCCCAGCAGCATCAGCCAAAGCTCACAATTCCAGTCTGTGATATCTGGTAAAAAATTGAATGGAATGCCATGTCACTGCTCTGCAGACTTCTGATCCTGAAGTATCTGGTGGTTTTGCCTATGGAATGACTGCAAGACCTGAAACTGTCTCTTCTCTAATAAGCATACGTGATTTGAACTAGTTCTCTCAAATCTAAAAAAAATTTAAGGGTTTTAGGAATGTACAGACTAACATGCTGTGCAGCTCATTTAAAAAATATAGTGAGTACCAGAAAAACTCTAAAGCTGTACTCAGTTCTCTGGAAAAAAAAAAAACCAAAAAAAAAAACCATGCCACCTTTGTTTTTAACCAGTATTGCTACTATGTTCTTGCTAAAGAGAGATGAAGACCTTCTCATTTCCAATGTTCTCAACCTAGAACACCACCACTAAAGGCCTTTGATTTTTTTCATCTTAACTGTTCATCTACTACAAAAATAATATAGAGAATTATAAATGAAATTAAGAGAAATTTAAACAGAAATTTAAACAGAGCTGCCATAGGTAGCAAATGACACAATGGAAGATGATCCTTTAAAGCAGAAGCCTTATTAAAAGAACTGAGAAATTAAAATTAAAACAATTTTTAGATATATATCTGCAATCCTGAGTCTTATATAATAATTAAAAATGACACTTAACCTAACAAAGACTTATAGGGCTTTAAGTATGTGCTTTGGAACCTTTAATTTGGTATCAGGAATTCTGAATTTATTTTTGTAATATGTAAGCAGAAAAAAATAAAGTGGAGGTTAAAAATAATTTTATTACAATTTTTCAGGAAAATAAGTGCAATTTTCTTGTTTCAAAGTAAAGACTTTTGAGTAAAAGCAAAGACTGTATTTTAGAGTAACAAATACAAATAATATCCATGAAAGCAATACGAGAGTTAAAAAAGCAGAAAAGATGATCTTTTTCAGAAATGCATCACAAACTTCTGTACATATATGTGTATTTTCAAATATACAATCATTAGCTTTCTCAGATGCTCAAATTTCAGAATTTTGGCAATTGTCCAAAAATTAAATCCATACAAAAATGCTACTGCTGTAACGGCAATAGATACTGAGGTAGTCATGAGACAAGGAACATACTCAGAAAACTCTTAATAATTTATATATTGAGAAAACAGATACAGCCAGTGTTGTGGCATTCCTTATTTTTCAGCAAAGCATGTAGGTAAAGTGAAACAGCATAGATTGCCACATTCAAAGGAACAGATCAAGTTCTATGGGCTGAGGATTTCTTTACTTCCAGCAGTAGCTTTTAGATCATTCCATTTTTGACAAAAAAGACAAAGGCCTTTGCAAAACTGTGTATAACATGCACACTTTCTTTATAGGTATGATGGCAGACATCCAGTAATCTAGGCTAGGTGTGAGTGCTTATATTATGCATTTATTCATTCTACAAGATCAGCAAATCAGCTGAAAAAGTTGATTTCTTTTTGAGGGAAGAAAAATATTTTCTCTTTATAGAAAATGTAGTAACAGCTCAGTATTCAGCAAAAAAGCTAGAAGTAATTACTATGAACATAAGATCCATAACTTACTTCACCCTTTATATTAGGTGTTCTCTAAAGCCTTTGAATACATATAATCTTAGATCAGTTTAGGTTGGATGGTACTTTGAAAGGTCATGTAGTCCAACCCCTCCCTCTGCAATGAGCATCTTCAGCTAAACCAGGTTGCTCAGAGCCCTGTCCAGCTTGACCTTCAATGTTTCCATTCAAGACAGGTCATCTACCATCTCTCTGGGCAATCTGTTCCAGTGTTTCACCATCCTCAGCATAAAATATTTATTTCTTATTTCTAGTCTGAATCAATATCCATATCTTTATCTATAGCTGTGTCTCAATATCTATACCAAGATTTCAAATTTTTTTCAATAAAAAAAAAAAAAAAATCTAAGATTCACACTAAAATTCTGGTACACCTAGAAAAAAGATAAGACAGAAGACACAAAAATACATAGGTTGTGAAAAACAGAAGAAGAATCTGATCAAGAGCTCATAAGGAAGAAAGCAGCAAAATGTGTGCAGCTGCTGTTTTTTAAAACTATACTTGACTAGCTTACTCAAACTCAAACTTAGGATAATTAACCCATCAGAACAGAACTAGAAGATTACAAACTGGTATTCCTGAACTCACAATTCAGATGAGTTCCTTAACTCCAGTATGGCATTAATGACTACACATCCAAAGTATTCCCCACAAAAGTTAGATTGCTTAACTGAAATTTAGTTGGGAAAAGAATGAAAATATTCAGTCCTGCAGGAGTGTCAGTTAAAAGCATTCATTTATTTTTTTTTTTTAGGAAGAGCAGTTCAGTATAAATGACAAACATATTTCAAATACTTTTTAATCATTGTCATTTTCTTCCTATGTTTGCTTTCTATTTTAGCAATAAAAACAATTGTGTAGTATTCCCTGTTTCTCTACTACCAAAACTGAAAAATAATTCATAGAAGACCAGATCCACATACATAAGAAATTAAATAGTCTGGCTGCCTTACACATGACTAGAAAACAGAAAAAAAGGGAGAAAGCCTATTCATTAGCTATTTTCAGCACTTAAATTCTTCATAACTAAACAGAAATTAATAGAAAATATTTCACTTTGTGAATTGAATCAGCCAAAATTCTGTTGATGCAAGAGGGAAAATATTCTAAAGTATTTAATTTGCAAAAGAACTCCTACTTTCACTATATATAAAGAAACATATGATGCAAAGACATTTCAGTAAACCTTTTAAACTAAATTGTTCAAGACAATTAAGCTTGCTTAATTACAAAATTCAATTGTTTAAATTGTACAATCAACTAAAACTAAATTAGACAATTCAGTTACCATCTTCAGTAGGAACTTGCACAGTGGAAGTGAGTTCAAACACTTGCTCAGTGTTTTGTAAGCAAACAGTGAAGTTACATGAAAAACCACCCTATTATTCCACAATCCAAGACACAGAAGCAACACATTCATTTGTAATCTGACGTAGAAAACAAACCCTATGACTTGGCAGCAATTTATTTAAACAGCAGCTTTATTTTACCACTCTAATATGACAAGATAGCCTTATTAAGATGCTGCAAGTTGTGGAACTAGATTTATAAATAGTTCTGCAAAAATAACAGTTTTTCATTTTGTATTATGTTGGGTCATAGTTTTCTGTACGGAGTTAGAAATACCAGCGATTATACATTTTTTTAACCTTTTTTTTTTTTTAATAACTTTAAGGAAGGAAAATTCTAATACTCTTATTCTCCTCCACAGTAACATATCCTAAATACTGGCAAATGAGACATTCAGTTGAAGAATAAAAAAAAAGTTGCTTTTTTGTTCTGTTACACCTTGCCAATCATACAATTGGTTTGCACAGTACAAAGGGCTTGTATTTCAGTTTAAAATCTATTCCAATAGTAGAATCAAGAAATGACATGCATCCATTGAGTATATATCATGTGCTTATTCAAGACTGAGCTTCAAAATATTCATTACTTCACTGCTAGACTACAAAGTTTTTGTCTCCTGCTTTGGGACAGAACAGGATCATACTTCATAACAAATGTCAAAGAAAGTGGATGCAAAAATGCATGATGCAGTATAAAGTAAGAGAATAAACCAAAAAGAAACTGAGGCATATGCAACTATAAAGTAAATAGAGAGTTACTGTCCAGGCCTAAACCCAAGCTGAGATACAGATCATCAAGGTGGCAATAGGAAGAACTTGAAAGGAGAGAAAGAGATCCTTCTCTGGAGTCAGGATTTGGTCACATTGTCCTCCTCTGTTGCTCCACCAACTTTGTTGTTGTTTTATTGTGTTGTTTGGGTTTTGTTTTCATTTGGTTTTCTGATTATTTTTGTTTGTGCTGTTGGTTTTTTGTTATTTTTTTTTAAAGGGAGACTAAATGCCTCTCAGCAAAATGACTGCTTGGCAAAGTAAATACTGTACCCCTATGAAATTCACAACTAGGATTAAGAAAAAAAAAATTTTAAAATCTGCAAAAAGGTCACAATACAGAGCTAGAACTTCACTACACAGACAGCAGGGTTTAGAAAATTAAGAAGCTTTAAAAAGCAAGAGCACATTGTGGCCATATAAAAATATTGCTGGTTTTACATGAGGATAGAGAAACTTTTTTTCTAGTGATAGCTGTGGCAAGTTATATATGACTAAACAGATCAAACTGTCTACAACTCACATGAAAACAATCTCAGGAACCCACCCTCTTTAGGGGTGGTAGGAGGAGCCCTTTAATAAGTTAGGTTTTGATTGGAAGGTGCTGCTAAGGTAAAGACTACTAGACTTTCTTGCTTAGTGTTCATAGACATAGTCCACTCAGATACCTGAAAATACAGTTTCAGTACCTGGAGAGTGAAATTCAGCTTAGCAGTGGCAAAGTTAAACAAATTTTGCAAAAGTTACTTGAACAAAAGCTGAATGTATGGGCTTTATCAACATTAGATTAGTGCTTAGATAATTTCAACTATCTCAAGTTTAACACTAGTATAAGTGAAAAATTTGAACACCAGGGAGAATGATAATATGCCTGGAAGATGTTAGAAACACAATGAGCAAAAATGTGCTTTATTACACCTCAGAAATTTCAATGGTAAGAATACATTCCCACCAGAGAGCAAGCAACATACATTTATTACTTATGCTTGTACATTTCTAAACGGGTAAGAAGCCATCATTTTAGTTCATTTTAAAAGATTTTTATATAAAAACTATTTTGATTTGGCATTGCAACAATGTTTTGGTATGTTGGTAATTCATACTGATTTGTTAACCTGAACAAGGTAGTAGACAAAATTATTATAAAAACATTATAAAAACATTTTTCCTCAAATATAAAAATAAGATAGCATATTTCTCAGTATAGCATACTTTAGTTTAAAGTGGTCATTGGATTTTTTTCCAAACAAGAAAAAAAAAATTTCCAAAACACTTCAAAATTACCTCACTGCACAAGGAAATGTCAAATGCATTAATTTACTGCAATCAACAAGATGCCACATCTTGTAAACACCGCTAATCTTTTACTCAAACTTAAAATGTGGTGGTTTCAGCTTTTAATCTTTGTATATTACTTAATGTAAGATACTTTTGGCTTTGCATATTTTTACTTACAGCTTTACTACATAGCAATGAAACAGAAAGCTTAGAAAGTTCTTGGTCTTCTATTGTTTTTTTTACTAGCCACAAAACTAAGAAGAAACTGTCAACCTCTGCCCACTAAAACCAAGTTAATTTTTTATTACATTATGAATTTGGACTATCATTAGTCTAACATTAGTAGGTAAGATCTGATCTTATTGCAGTTCAAGCTGAAATAGCCCATACTGCTAATGCTCTGAAGACTTCATTATTATGAATTATTAAATGTTATCTAAAATACTTCCTCTTAACTGAAAAGTAGTTACATTCTCTTAGCTGGTTTATCTGACATTTAAATAACTTTCCTGTTATGACAATTTGATACCCACGTACAACATCAAACTGCTTGTTATTCATTTGGCCAGCTAAGGGAAAATTCAAGCACCAAATAATCATTTGGTTACTTGAGACTGAATGCTCACATAACCTAAAAGATACCACTCATAACTAGATTCAAGGACATTGTCAAAGTAGAATGGGAAAATTTAGAATACTTGAGTCATTAGCAATACTTAATGGTGAAGAAAAGAATGGAGATCTTTATGTCTCAAGGCTACAAAGTGTGAGTGATTGCAAAAAATGAATCATAGATGAATTGCTAAGTGTATCAACCAATGATTTTATGATCTTGTTACAGAGGGTATTAAGGGAGACTTGAGTTCATAATTAACTATTGCATTATAACCCTCTGAAGGACAACCTTGTCAATATTAGTTAGTTCAGGAAATAAAACCAGCATTTTGAATGAGCCTTTTAATTTGTAAGCAGCAGGAACTTCATTTTAAAAGAAAAAAATTAAAGTAAAAAAACCTCAAAAATAAACCTGTAAAACAGATTTGTTCAACATTGAACTAACTTATGAAGCAAGAATAATATTAAATCTTAACTATACAAGGTTTTGAAGGCACAGATATTGTATTAGTTCTTAAAGACACTTATTGAAGTGCTAGAGACTTATCATCAAAAACAAGTATTTTGTGAAATATAAGTTGTTTTATGCAGTTTGAAATCATGCTTGAAACCTTTCTTTGATGAGGTAATATATAAACAATTAGAAATATTAACTCATACTGCAAATGAGCTTTTTTCAAGCCTACTGATAGTTCAATAAGTAAACAATATTCATATGAAACGAAGTTGGAGACAGTCATTATTCAGATCATTTTAACACACTAAAGCTAATTTGTCTATATTTGATATTACTGGTCTGTTCCCAGATATCTAACATTTCACACTGTGGAATGTAAACACAGTAGTTCTTCTAAAACAATACAGTCATTTTTATTAACCCAAGAGAAAGCTTTCTCTGTTAGAAAAAAAAAAAGGAATAAACAGTTTTAACAAATCAAAAGTAAACTTGTGGTGCAAGTGACACCTCCAGGACATCCCTGTTAGAAGGGCAGGAACAGGTATACTCTGGAAGGGCTAAAAGCCCACAAAAATTCTCAAGAGTCCTGCTTTCACCTCTAAGGTCATGCCATGCACTAATCTGTAGCATTTCACACACTTAAAACCATCATACTTGCTACTGCAATTTACTAAATCTTGGTAGCTAATAGATTATTTATTAGGAAATGCACAAGTCTATTCTTTCATGAGTGCAAGTAGCTAAAAGCATGTTATGCTCACAACAGCTCTACACCAACTTTACACCATATAAAGAGTCAAT
The DNA here is from genome assembly GCF_036169615.1 of Heliangelus exortis. Taxonomy (NCBI): domain Eukaryota; kingdom Metazoa; phylum Chordata; class Aves; order Apodiformes; family Trochilidae; genus Heliangelus; species Heliangelus exortis. The sequence goes on along the minus strand of NC_092426.1, from coordinate 28,472,671 downwards.
TTCAATTTCAAGGTCACTGGCCTAACAACCAGTCCTTTTGAAATGGTTTAAAACTACTTATTTCTTTAGTGATATTTTGCCCACAAGTGTCAAGCAGCTGACAACGAGTGGCAGACAACATGGAGCCTCATTAAAAAAATCCACACATAATTCACTCTTGCTAACTACACATCAAAGGCTCAAAACTAAAATAAAGCAGACTTGACACATGACCATTTTTGTATAGTTATATTTGAATGCAAAGAAATGCAGGAAAGCTGTTTTGTTTTTTTTTCCTTCCTGGAGTTAAGGAAAAAGCATACAATAACTGAAGTGGAAAAAGCTGTTAGGTTCATCACCACTTAAGACAGCAAAAACCAAAAAGCAGACAAAATTCTAGTGTTTAAAAAGCGAAGACGGTCCACTTTATAATGATGATCATATATTACCTCTCTAAAAGATTCTGAAGTAGAAGTTACATAGGCTATTTAATGAACATCCTAACAAGGTAATTCCTGATCAGCTTTTATATAGGATTAGATGACTGCAGCAAGATCTAAGACAACAGTAACAACCACTGGATAGAGATTAAAAGTGCTTTAGTTTGTACACGAGAATTCAGCGGTAACGGATCAAGTGCAAGTCTGGTGGTTTATCCTGTATAAAACTATAAGAAAAAAATTAAAATTAAGTCTCAGAAATCCTATCCCTGTTTCATTTATAAGACTAACACTTCCATGTTATTTTGCTGTGATTAAGACAATCTCCTTCCAACCCGCATCCTAATTTCTGTAAATACCAGAGCAGATATTGAGGCCATTCAGCTCAGAAAATGTGATAAATAAAACACCTAAAGCAAACTTTTTGGAAAGATAAGATAGAACGACCTACCTAGATAAAAATGCTAACATCAGGTAACTTTGTGCACAAAGTGAAAAATAATGTGTTTATTCAACAGGGGGACTATTAAAGTACATTTTAGTGTGGCTTTGCTGCATTAGTTAGTAAAAGAGCTTCCAAACAGAGATCCATTAGCATACTGCTCTCAAGTCTAAATAAATTCTTAGTAATTATCACTGGCCAAGGCTAAGTGAAGTCTAACTTCAACATACCAGAGATTTAATTGATCAAAGCAGGATGAGTCAGCCACAGAAGGCAGGACACTTCCAGACCTCTGTCACCACTTCAGAATACCAAATTAGTATAAGTCTACTCAATATTTCTAGTGAAACACATGGAAATTTTCTCACAATAAAATGTAATTGAAATCTCAAGTATTATTAATGAAAATTGGATCCATTACTCAGAAATCACATTCAGAATATTCTGGTGCTGTTATTTTTTTCTCAATTACACTTAGAGAAATGTAAAAATTATGCTGCAGAGTTCAAAAGTTTTCAATTTCCTAAATTTATTTATCTCTGTAAAATCTTTCACCACTGATGTACTGGTCATGTATCTTCTTGCTTATCAAACAACCATTACTTTTAACAACCATAATAAAAGGAATATATATATAATTGCCAAATTATCAATAGTTACAACAGGCAAAAGGCTTCTTATTATACTACAGAACCAACAGAAAAGACATACCACAGTTATCATACACTGTCACTTTTAAACTGAAAGTGGGGACTCCTAGCAAAAACTGAGCCACACAATATCAAACAAACAGTGAATCAAGGCACTGGCTCATCTCCCAAAAGGGAAGCCATCTGGCAAATTTTCTTTTATGATGCCCAGGCAGCCTTTGTGTCACAGGCTTTATTTAAAATTTCTACATTCGAGTTTCTAAAACAGCAATGATCAATTATTGCTTTTTTTTTTTTTTTTTTCTCTTTTTTACCTCTTGTAAACTTTATTCCAATTCAATTTCAAGACTTCCCACCTTGCTTCACAACTCTGCAGGTGAATTAGGGACTTCAGTGTCTTGTTTCCTGCTAGAATTTGGGAGGCTCTTGAATAAGATTAAAGGATCTACAGGGAAAATCCAGACTGTTCTGAAGGACAGGTGAGTGGCAAGGGACCAGTAGCATGGGCTACCCTACAAAATCATCAGCATTGTATCTCCCTTTACACTGCACAGGTCTTGTGTAGCTGCTCTCCCTCCTACATAGCATTTCTCCTGCTACTGTATGGCCTTGGCTATAGGAAGATTTCATCTCCCCTCATGCTGTGATTTTCTACATTTTCCATCAGTCACCTAACAGAACAGTAGCAGTTACTGCATGTCATCAACAGTGCATTAAGAATACAATATTAATATTGCCAGAAAGACTTTTGTATTTAATTTTCTGCCTGTAAAGGAAGCAAATAGTTTTCCTATTCTAAGCAGTGTAACAGCTTCTGAAAGTCTCCAACAGGACTCACTTAAGATATCATGCTTCTGCAAATGGCTGTGCACCTCTACTCCATTCACTTTATAAACAAGCATTCAGCATCTGCCTCAGAGCATTAAAACTTTTAATTTTTCAAGTGATCTAAGACTATGTGTCCAGTAAGAGCATGCTGCCATCATTTAATTGCTGGAATGGATTGCAAACAGCTTATTATTCTGCAGAACAATGCTGTGCAGACTACAGCTTTGACACTTCTTTTTAACTAAAATGCTCCTTATTATTGTATGCTTTGTCCCTTATCATCTAGTTTTTATAAGCTAATTTTCAAAATGGAAACCCTGATGCAAGAACTGTGGCCTTCAAAGCCAAGTAAGCTCATACATTATCCTGAAAGCATTAACCAATACTTTACTGGTTTTTCTAACTACTGAAGACAACTTCTAGAAGTATTTCTATAGGGTATTAGAAGTCAGTTAATGGGGATCAAACTCAGATGTGAAGAAAAGACACTAACTCATGCTTCTGTAAATAAGCACAAAGCACATACTTAAGAATTGTTAATTAATTTTAACTTTTTAATTAAGAACATAAACCAAATGTATAAGAAAACACAGTCTAAGAACTTAAGGAATCATTCTCTTCCTATGTACATGCATCATTGTAAAACAGAAAAAATAAAGAACTGAAACTGAAATTTTACTTTTGTATGTTTACTTTATGTATTTTTATCAAATAAGCCACTACAACAGTGAAGATTCCTGTAACAGACAAAAGATTGGGACATATCTACTCAAAAAAAAAAAAACCAACCTAAACTGCACCCCATCCTGTACATTCTTCTATGTGTGTGTGAAATAGAATGCAAAACAGAGTAAAAGCATCTGCATCAGAGACTGTATGCAGAAGCTGCTTACTGGAAAAAGTTCTGCCAGTTTCTTAAGTGTGAAAGAAGAGGCAATTATCAATCATTACTAAAAATAAAAAATTCTAAACAAAGCATGCTATTACTTAAATCTACACACAAATATATACATTAATGTTCTCTGTGAAACCAAACTAGAAGTATCAGCAAATGCACCATCGGTTCTCACTGACCTTGCATAAGCATTTTTTTAATGCTGCTTATACAGAAAAAATATCAGACCTAAACAGATGAGTCTAAGGACTCCACATATGGTCCAATATTAAACTTAGAAAGAAAAAAAACAGCAAATATATCCAAGATATCATTCAAGTGAGTCTTCATATGCAATGGGATTCTTTGTACTTGCAACTTGAAGTCAAGAAAAAAACCACATTAAGATCCTCTGTACTATCACTGCTTCCATAAAATCAAATTAATGTCCCACTGTCTGTTTTCATTAAGCCAAGATTTTGAACACAGGGCTGGGGAGACCATTGTTTTTGCTCCTATCTATTTACACACATGGGTGGTATTATCTCAAAAACCCAACACAAATTAGTTTATGCAGGTGTTTTGCTGTTATGGGCTTTTTAAAATATTAATTGCAACAAAATCATCTGCACCGCCTGGTGGAATCCCAAACCATCAACATTAAAGCAATCATTACTTTTGACATATGCAGTCCATATGAAAATAATAATGCAGTGCCATAAGTGTAAGAACCCCGCTTCTACTGAAAGCACATGAAAGGTTCTCATTACTCAAAAACAAGGATGGGTTATAAATGCAGATGTGCAAAATCAAATTTGGTCTTTACTAAAACAAAAATGTCACAAAGTGTGAAAAACTTAATTGCATGCACCTTACAAAACAAGGTGAGCTAAATCAGAGTTACAAACGTTAAGGTATTTGAAATGGCACTTACTTGTAGTTAATAAAATTAACAGCAAATACATAACAGACAATGTAACTTCAATATTTATTTATAATTTCAGGCCATTATTTGTACAGAAAAATACATTAATTTCCTTAAATGAACAGTTATTTTGAAAGGAAGATTTATTAGTTAACTGATTTTTTAATCTTGAGTCTTTATTCTCCCCTTTTAATTTTCATGTATTAAGAATATTTGCAGAACTAATGCAAGTACAACAGCAAATAAAAATTCTTGATGCCTGAGATGCTAGTAATTTTAGGTCCTTCTTAAGAGTGTCTTAAAAATTACTACAAATTATTCTCTGATACTGGGATTTGATTTTAAGAAATCAAATTTACAGAAATTAGCTAAAAATGTCAGTGTTAAAAGGTAGGATTGCCAGTTCTTTCATGGTCCCAGAAAACGTAGAAGTTGGCAGGATCAGCTCAGCTCCACTGTGCTCCTGAAAAATATAAAATACCAGTGTCCACTGGATCATTGGGTCCTTAGCACTCTAGGACTATTTATGAAAAAGATTTTGGTGATGACTGCAATGGTGCTTTAAAATATGGAGAATGACAGATTTGTCATTAATTTGCCAATAGGTACGATTGTTCGTTTTCAAGGTTTCTTGCCCTAAGTACACATTATTTATAAATTAAGGGTAAAAAGTGTTTTGCATCCTGATGAACAGATTAGGATCTCATATTTAGGCATTATTACATCAAAAGAGGAGAAACGCTAAACAAAAATAAATTGGATTTAAATTAAAATTTTAAGTGAAGACTGTTTACACCTGTTTTATTCCATTTTTATCTGATGAAATTATATTTAAGTGTTTCTCTCTCATATATACTAGCAATATCTAATCAAAGCTAAGGCTGAGAGCCTCCCAAGGCCTCATAGAAACTCCCCTCTCAACACAACCAGTAGTCTAATTCCTTTGATGGCAGCAAATAAAAGCTTACCAAAAATACAAAACACTAGCATCTCACTATTAGTAACTAGATATTTTATCTGCACTAGGTCTTCAAAACATTCACAGGAAACTGTGAGAGGAATCTGGAGATGGCACCACTGACAAAGTCCTGCTTGTCAAGCCCTCTTGCAAACAGAATCATAGCAGAAACTGTATCAGTGTTATACAAATCAAAGTTTGGAGAAAAAAAAAAAGCAAACAAACAAAAAACAACCAAAAACCCATTCTGGCTTTGAAAAAGGGCTCTAAAATACAAATAATTTTTTAAACATTACAAATTGATAATTCTAATGAGCAAGTCAGAATACTTATTCAGTACCTGCTCACATACTGCTCTTAAAGAAACAAAATTTCTTCTGTAGACAGATACAAGAAATATGTTCCTTAACTTCGCTTTCCTACAGAAATTTATCAGCATTCCATTAACCAAATTTTGCTGTGACCTAAAAAGAATTTACCCAAGATTGAAGACATTTCTAAAGAAACATTTTAAATCTCTAAGAATAGCTACATTTTGCTGTGCAACGTATTAGTTGCTACATAACACTGTGCCTATTAAAAGCAAAAATATGACAGGAAAAAAATTAAATGAAATCTTCATACATACCTCACTACTCAATAAAGCACAAAACACCTTTAAGATAATCAACTGCAATAAAAATGTAAAGCCTGTACTACATTGCTGTCCCTGAACAATAGTGCAAAACAGATATACCAAGCACAACGGAAACTTAGTATTTAAACTACCCCACTCGATGATCTCTGATGGACTCGATGATCTCTGAGGTCCCTTCCAACCCAGCCTATTCTATGATTCTATGATTCTCTACCAGGATTAAAATATAAATATATATACATCAGGCTTTAAATTGTTTAAATTAAGTTTTACCTTTGCAAGAAAATGCACCACACTTCACTCCTGTCTGACAAAGATGATAATGTACTAACTCAACTTTCGCAGCCCAGTGACCAACCTGGGTACAACATAGGTACAGAGTGCACCAACACAGGTACAACAATGACATGAATTTCCCAAATGATTCCAGAACTGGCATATTCTTTCTGCACTTTTCCAGTATCTATCATGGCAATGACATGAAGTAGATAACAGAAATGCTAGAGGCTTCTAGTCTTATTCACAGTACACAGAACAACTTCTTGTTAACCAACTGCAATAAGATGCTTTAGAAGAAAAAAAAATTGCATATAAAACCTTTTTAATTTGTCTTTCAACTTTGAAAGGAAACAGGAGTACAACTTCCAATGTCTGGGTCGTCAACATAACAGAGAAGAAAAGGACTAACTGTACAATCAAAAGATTTAAGAATCAGATCAACTTCCAGTTTTATTCTGTTGGGTATAAAGCAATTGAGTTTGATTTTTCAACTTCCACAAGCATCAAATTGGATTAAATCTTTAGCCCCCACTACAGGCATAACTAGCACATCAAACAAGCTAAGCTTCTACCCTATAAAATAGTCATGGCATAATTTAGTAGTTTAAAGTAAGCACAAATAACTCACAATAACACTCTTCTGCATTAACTTCTTGGGGAAAAACAAAAAGAAGCAAACAAACAAAAAGACATGCAACAAAAACGACCAAACACAACCAAATTCTCAGCTGAGCACTGAGTTTTAAATCAAAGACAGTGAATCACACACCATTAAAACTAATTATTTATTGCCAGAACTTAAGTCAGCCCACAGCCTTTCCCTTTAGGCACTGACAGAAAACTGACTAAAACTGTGTGAATTAATTATCCAAACTATTCCCAGCTTCTCTCAATTACCTTCAGTTCCCTCCTCATTCTGTGACCACAGTGTCATGGTCTTGGGCAATGGGCTCTAGGTGGCCCTGCATGAGGAGCAAGTTGGATAAGGTGACCTCCAACACTTCCATAAGGTCCCTTCCAACTGCAAATACACCATGATTCTGTGGTACTATAAATAGGGCTGTAAGTCAAACTTCATAAGAGGTATCTAAATACTGATTTAATTTGATTTTGTTAGCACAAATAAACATTTCTTTTTACAAGTAAAACCAAGAATTAACGAGACTCTCACATAAAATCCACCTAAAATGAAATACCCTGCCTGCAAAAGGCAACTGAATGATTTGAATTTACCCATAGAAACTTAACATTTTTATTGCTCAACTTTGCATCTCCATCTTAATTTATCTGAGGAGGAGGAGGTTTAAAAAAATAGTACTGACTGTTTACTTAGGAATCCATAGACTTCAAAGTAATCAAACTAGAAAGAGGGTAAGCAACAAACTGGTGAAGTCAACGTGACAAAATTTACATAAACCAAACAAATATGAATTAAAATACAATATTTATCAGAACAAAAAAGTTGTCTTTAATTTACCACTTATTATAGTGACAGAACAACTTCCCAGTATTGGTTCAAGTTAATATACTATCTTCTCTTTATCTGTGCCATATCATTTAGAATTTCTCTAAAAACTAAAACTGAAGCGAGATGAACCTCTCACATCTTTACCCTGTAGAAGAGAAAAAAAAAATTCAAAATGGCCAAGAAATAAAGGAACTTTACTTTAAAAAGCATTATTTCTAATTGTGGTCCAGAAGTAACAAATAAATTCTCTCATGGCTTCACCTATGAAATGGAAGCCTTTCTCATGGTGCAGTACAGCTGCATCCTCTCATTGACAAAACAATTTTAATTCTAGAGACTACAGAAGGTGTTATATCCATTTTCCTTACTCTGCTATTCAAACCTGTGTATTTTTGTACAGAATTTTTCACTTACTTGGAAATCACACATTATGATATTTATCACATTGTTCTCATATAAATTTACTGCATTTTCTAGTCTATACTCATTATGAGCTCTACAGCTAGTGTTATTCTAGTACTAACGTTTTAAATATCCTTTCATAATTGTCCGTATCATTCTTTAAAAAACAGTTGTCAGAATTATTTCCAAATCTCGATTTTGCCTTTTCTGTAAGAAACAACTTTAAAAAAAAATCCAAATAACTGTATTTAAGCCACTCCCAATATATTAAAGATGTAAAGATCAACTGATCGTGATTAAGATGGTGTAGACTTAACTATGAACTTAAATGTCTTTATCAACATTGAGTACAGTGTTTTAGACAAAAAGATGCCATCATTGGCCAATGTATAGCAAACAGAAAAAAATTCTAGAGAAAGAAAAAGACTGGCAAGCATCTAAGACTGTTCTGGAAAGTAATTTTTAAACATTTCTTTCTGTTGCCAATGCCCATTTTAAAATAAAATCAGATTCAGAATGTGTTACTGCTGATAACACTTTCAAGTTATTTGTAGCTTTGTATAAATACAGCTATTTTGGCTATTTCTTATACCAGATAAACAATCAAAATATTTGCATTTCCCAAAGTCAAATGCTTGCATTTTGAACCTCACACTTACTGTGTCTTTTGAGAAAGTGGTTTTTTCCCTGAAAATATAGTATGTGCACATGTCACAATGACAGAAATGCAAATATAAGGCTATACACTAAAAATTATGAAAACAAGTCTGCATATGTTGATAAGTGCTTCAGAAGACACAGCAGGACATTTTATAGAAGGAAAATGGGAATTAAAATTATTAGGAGGAAACTTGAGAATATTTCTGCTGGCTTTCAAGTTTGACCACTGAGTAGCTATGAATTACCCCAATGTCAACTACCCTGTATTCAATCCTCCCCAGGGTTTATTATCACATTTTCATCATCTACTGAGACCCTCAATGTCCTGGTTTGGGCCAGGATAAAGGTAATTTTCTGTATTGTACTTTTGCTTTCAGCTAAGTCTCTTGCAAGTAGCTGCACTTGCTGAAATTAACAGCAGGTTTCTCAGTCAGTGTCTGCTCCTGGGACTGATAACACTCAATGTTTATAGTTTCAGACAGAGATTGGTGTGCAGAGCCAAGGCCACTGCTCAGTTCTGAGGAACATTTTGCCCTCTGGAAGGAGAAAAGGAGTAAAGGTCACACCTGAAGCCCTCCCTTGGTGAGGAATGGACAAGATATATGGCCAAAATTGATCAGAGTATTCCATCCCATACACGCCATACTCAGTATAAATTTGAGGGATCATGAGGGTCAAACCCCTTCCTGCTTTCCCTTCTTCACCTGTCCCTGTTTCCTTAGGCATCCTAGGAGGATTCCATCCATTCCTCTGCCTGTGGTCCTGATCCGTGCCAGCCTCAATCTGTGTGTTCCTGCTTCCAGCTCCCAACTGCTGCTGACTCCAGGAGTCCAGCCTGGACTTACCCAGGGCTGCCCTGCAGCCTCAGTGCTGACGTGAGAGTTACTGGGGGAGAGGGGGAAGGAACGTGGTATCAATTTTCCTGTATATTTGTATATATTTAGTAATTTTTCCTTTTTATCACGACTGTCTCATTAAAGCTGTGTAGTTTAGTTTCTAGCCCATAAGTCTCTCTCCCTTATTCTCTCTCCTTTCTTTATCAGGGAGGGGAATAACAGAGAGCATCTGGCATTTGGTTTAATTGCTGGGCCAGTATTAAACTGTGACAATCTCCCAGGTGATTAATGTTAACACTTGCTATTGTTACATGCAAATGAGCCATTTCATCACCAAATACGGTCACTCACCTATCAAACCGTGGTTGGTTAGGAAAGGCAAGAAAGGGAGATGACTTCTCTAGAAAATCATGACATTGAAATATTGGAATTCTACAGTACTGTTTTCAGAAGAATTTTTATTTTGAAAAAATATTGTCAACTAAATGAAAAATACTGAGACACCGCAACAACATTACAACTTAACAGAGCAGGTACACGCTCAAAAATATAATGTTTCATAGGAACAGCAGAGAACACTTTCTATTTCTAACAACTTTCTGTTGCAACCACAAAGCTGAAATGTTCTCACCTATCCATTGTTGACCTTTACATGATAAAATAACTACATAAAGATATGTCAGCATTTCATTTTTAGTAGATATAGTAGTATGCCTGGTTTATAAGTCTGACACAAGTTCAGGAAGAATGAGATGAAGCCTGTATCCATTTATGACCACACCTCTGAAACCTTTTTTTTAATTTTTATTTATTTCTATTTCAGGTAAGTAATGAACTAACACTTGATAAGTCATTGAATTCCCAGGGTAAAATAATAATTCACTGAAAAGATACTTAATTGAAAATCCAGGGGTTTCAGCTAATTCATTTACTGGTCCTCCTTCCTGAACAACTTTTTGTACCACACAGCACAGAGAAGTACAATAACCACAACTCCATAGAGCACTTTATTGTCCAGTGTGACAAAACAGACTGACTTCCTATGAAAAAAGCATGGTATTTACTTTTACAGAGCACACACCATCACAGAATGGACATGAGAAAGAGAGAAGCACAAGAAAGTTTGTCAGTGTCCACACAGGACACTTTATCAGATAAAATCTAAAGACCTCTGCTACTTCTCATGATTTTTAAAGATATGTACATTTTAAATACTTTCAAAAATAAAGCCATGATTATGAAGCATTTCTTTGTCAAGCCTACCTTGGCTTTAAGGACTTTCAGAGAGTTAAACTGAACGCAGAGATCATGAAGCATCTAGAGCCTCAACACAACTGATTCAGATGGTCTCAGATATGATCAAGGTATGAGGAAGAGAAATGAAAAAAAAAGGAACGTTTCTGAAAGTAACACTGAATCCAGAAGAGCATATATGGCTGTAGGCTGTAAATACAACCTATTATGCCTGAAAAATTGCTCTACTATCTTAGTGCATTAAAACCAGAATGGCAGCCCAAGAGGCAATCATAGCAAACTTTTTAAACTTTTACTGTCAGAATATTTGCATCTGTGACCTAATATTGTTGGGGTTAGTTACAGGGGTAGGCAATAGCAAACAACATAAGAACTTTTATGCAGTAGTTCTCTAATATTTTGCAAAATAGCTTAATCCTTTTTTTCTTTTCATGAAACTTGAATCTTGACAGAGATTTTAAAATGTGAGGTTAAGTAGAAAGGAAATTTCTTTAACGGAAAGATCACAAGAATTTTTCTTACTCTGCAGCATCCTACCAAGACTTGAGCTGTTAATTCATCTTTCCACACTGAGAATTACATTAAACAGATTGCACTGAATTCTCCAAATAGCAATATCTAAACCATATAGTTTGAAAGTTGATAAAAAAAACCCAAAGCAAAACAAAAAAATCAACCAAACCTTTTTCTAGTAACTGTGTAGAAATAAAGCAACTTTTCTGGGGGAGGTAAATGGCAACTGGGTTCAAGTCAGATGCCCAAACTGGGCTTTTGGCAAATTGGACCTTAAAATCAAGGAAGCCTTAGAATAAGGACAAAAATTTGAATTGCTGCTTAAAAAACGGTAAGCCTTTGTCTAAAGAATCACCCCAGAACAGTTCTTTCTAAGGAATAGCAAATTTCTGACTTTGGATTATGCTAACTTGCCATAAGCATTTAAAACTAGGGGTGGGAGATGAGTGTTACTGAATAAATAAAAACATTGCATGGCTTCCAGAATGTCCCTATAACTCAGAAGTACCCAAACCTGTCTGTTCTCATTGATACACAAATGCAGAAATCTGAAGAACAAAATGCCAACAGGGAAGCATTTGATCTATAACTAAAAAAACCTGTGAATGTTTTTTATCATGCTAGAAAATTATACAGTGGTGACTACCAGACATTTTGCAAAAACATCCAAATTGCTTCCAATATAAATGCAAATAACAATTTTAGGATAATTCCTTAAATATTTGTTATAATTTAGGTCTCACTGAGCCTAAAATCAAATTACTGTGTCACAGATATTAGTTTTCTCCTCTCTTGCATTGATGACAAAGCAAGGAGGCAGGGCAAGCTACACAAGATAAAAGGATACCTCAGATTTTTAATTAGAGTATATAAATGAGATGAAATTCACCATGGTTTCAAACATGAGAATATATATGTAGTCAAAATTAAAATGAGAAAAGTTACTGCTAACAATTTTGAATCAAATTTCAATACTTTTTGATTATATTCAATCTTATTAAGAGGTATATAGAACATTCTTTTGACAATTAATGTTAAAACAGAACTTGCAAAAATCCAAGTAGAATTCTGTCTTTTGGCTACCTACAAATGAGCTGTCTTCCCCATACCAGTTCATTCTAAAATATATGACCTAGATAAAAGCAAACAAGAAGTCATGTTTGCCATCACTGACGTATTTAACCTGTGAAATCCAACATGTTGCTACCAGTTAAAATCTAGCATGCAGGCTATGTAAGAAATAAATCTAGATGTGTAACTAGCTATACTTGCTTTCAACACATACAGGAGGCATTTGCAGTTGCTAGGATATTATGTAGTATATTAAGTAACATGTAAACATCCTCACAGAGTTGGTATACAGAGACTGCCATAACATCCAAGAAGAGTAAAATCTTTATATATACTACTGTGTTCAGAAAATGTGGGTTAAGGTTTGGTTTATTCAATATTCACTTTTAGAACCTACAAAAGCAATTAAAAAACCAAACAAAATCAGTTATAAGCATTAAAGGAAAGCATTAGGTAAAAGAGCCTCCCATTTAGGCAGAGTGAGACGTTCCCTCTGTTGCTGAGTGTCCTTTGCCTGAAGATGTAACACAAGTACAAATCTGTCACCATAATTAAATCAGATGCTGATCACTTGACCTTCTACTGAAGAACAATACCGATTTCTTTTAATCCATCTTAGACATTTCTGAAACTACTTTCAGTTTTTCACTGTAATATCTAGGTTTCCCTACTTAGTGAAGATACATTTAGACTTCTCTCATACAAGACCTAAGCCTCACAACCCTTATTTATTAATGTTTGAGTCCATTTTTTAAATTTTAGAATTATGAAATCAACTTTTATTTCACTACTTACTTAATTTACAAGAACTCCAATATTATGCTCTAATTACTTTCATCAAAACAAGGATTATCTGTTGCTCTATAACTTGTGCTAGAGACAGTAAGAAGCCTCTGGAAATTCATATGAAGCACAAGTAGTCACATCATCAATCCATTTATCTTGTTTAAACTCTTTAAATGTAAGTAGCAAATCTAGAGAAACTCTGAGTTATCCAGAACTCCTAAAGCAACCATTTATTCAGACATACCCCAGCTTCACTTAGGAGTTGTGCTAGATACTCACTATAATTAGTCAATTTTCTAGCTTGCATGGAATAAATTCTTTCAAAGAAAAGTCAAATGACACTATGACAAACTCTATTGGACCTTCCAATGCACATAATCCAGTAACTAAAAGTCAAATACATTTTCTAAGCTGTACATTTGACACAAAGCTTTATTACTCAGATGCAAGCATACTCTATTTTTTTTCCTCTAAGCAAACATAGTCCTTTACCTTAATAGAAAGATTTAGAATAAACACAGTATAAAAAAATCATCTGCTTAAATCCCGGTAATTAAGTGTTGAGAAAACTTTCTAGTAAGACCACCTGACTCTTCCAATGCAAGTGTCTAGACAATGTACTACAACACCATAGCTGATGGATTATTTTCTAAGTCATTAATTAGCATCTATTTCACCTCTTAATTTGATAGTTGCACCTATCCTTACAAATCCATGGAAGAAGCAATACAAAATAAGTGCCACATGAGATTTCATTGGCCTCAACCGAGTTTACGTGCCAATGCTTTACAAACCTTAAACACAAAACTCTAAAAACACATCTAGCTACCTCATGAAACCTTGTTCTTCAGTATGAATGCCCCAAAACAGTGACGATCCAATAATTAAAGTGAGTAAAAAGGAGTTCCCTGGAACTTTGTAAGAAAAGACAGACCACGGGTCTACCACAAGGTGACAAATCCATACATGCTGTATTGAAAAGACACCATCTGAATCATTTATTGGGTAAGCAACTTACCTGTATGATGTAATGACAGAGTGTGAGGACTGGTATTCTAGAATGTGAATAAAATAAACAGTTGATCTTTCAAGGAAAAGGGAGGAAAGGAAATAACTTACCTGAAAAGTACACAAATGGCAGATTCAAAAGAAATAGCACTCACAAAAACAAGGGTTAAAAAAATAAACCAACAAACCCCAAATCCACGCACTGTTTTTATATGTCCACCTTTATAAATTATATTTATTCAACATCATACAGTAAATTCAGCTGCAAACTAAATTACACTGGCCTAGGAAACTCTATCAAGGTAGGTAAAGCTGCTTTAAAGCATGCCTTTCAAAGCATAAACATATAAAACTTAGGAAAATGTGATTCAAATGTGACTGCAGCCATTGAACAGACAGATTTCTCTATGAAATCCTATGATTCTCACTATCAATTACCCGACCTGATATTTGAACATAGCTGTTTGTTTATTCTTATCAGTATTATATAGCATAGGTATTCCTTCTCCTTTTGCAGACAAATAAATGGAGCAAAAATGTTTATTATTGATGTTCATGTGTAACATTTGCGCTGACAGTAACTTAAATCTCTTTGAGCCAAGTATCTGTCCTGCATATACTGGCAATAGGACAATATCTGTCCTATTACACTAATACCATTACATTGCATTCATTTATTAAAAATCATGTTTTGATACATTTTCACATATATGAATCTAAAAAATATTTAAAAGACATAAAATAACACCTTTTCCATTTCACTATCGGAAAAAATTTGCAATATGAGCACTAAAGGTATGTACCTTTAACTGCTTATTTTTCAAAAAAAAAAAAACATTTCAACCTAATGAAACTGTTCCTTTATAATAATTCTTTAAACAGATGTCAAGATATTTTCTGTTGACTTATCATTCCAATAATACATTTCCAATACTTTGTTTATTCTCTATGTTTATATAATACTTTGCAAATATACTGTATTATCACCTAACTTTAAATTATGAAGACTGTCTATCACATTTAATCAGGGGCAGTGATATACAAATCACCATAGCTTTACACCTTACTTACTCATTTACAATGGACTGCTGTTTAACCCACAAAGAACAGTCATAAAAATTAAATAAAAATTCAAAGGCATCTAAAATGGGGTTTTTTATCTATAAATGTCTTGCATGATGTTTTATTGCAAAGGGGAGGGGAAACTATTTCCAGTAAGAAAATAAAAAGATGCCAACTTCACAGGAAATAGCATTGCATCAAACCTCGCCATTCGTGCTTCAAATAGGCAGCAACTACTGGCATAACAAAGTGCCAAAAGGCAACATAATTGTCTTAGAACTACCTTGAGCACCTTTTATTAGCAGAATTCAACATAAAGGGAAAAACTATAGTACATGCATATCAGTCATGTATCTGTAAAAGTCATACAGTATTTATCTTGTCTAACTACTATTTTTCAATGAAATAAAGCAGCTATCAAGCAAAATTTAATCTTGTCTGCAGAGCCAGTTATACATCAATAAACCATAAGAGCTCCTGATGTTTTTTGTATTATTCTCCCTGGAAGCTTGGTCATAGTTATGACACAGTAGTGGCAAAAAAATAAATTACAAAAAGCCAACAAAACAATCATTTCTACAGAAGAACTGTGATTTCAAGTATTTAAATCAATGATGATAGTTACAGAAGAGCTTGTAGGATGTTATAGAGCAGAGCTCTCAAATTTACTACCATGACCATCAGCACTAATAAGAAAGGCTTCTAGGACACAAATGGTGTGGAAACCACATTTTTGAAGGAAGATGCATATCATTATAACATGAATTTTTAAAAATCTTCTAAAATCGGAAAAATATATTCTTAATTACATGTAAAATATTAAACAAAGCGACTTTCTTTGGATTTATATGCTACATTCTGACCCACCACTGCTCAGAAGTTAACTTGCCAGCAAAGAACTAAGAGCTCATTGCATATCACACAAGTAACAAAATCTTTCCTGATGTGTTGCAAAGTTGAGAGAGAATGCACAGAACAAGGAAGTAAATCGCAAAAATGTTTCTTTTTAAAAACAGGTTTATTCTTCCCACTGAGACAAAGTAGACAAGAGGGAAAGTAATAGTGAGAGAACATGCACAGCTGGGGAGGCAGAAGTGTGGACAGAAAGAGGAGGGTAAAGAAACAAAGGGAACATCCTGTTCTTTGAGTGCCTGATTTGGTATCTTAAGACCTCTTTTACATAAAAGTTTAGCATTCACCATTTAACCTTCTTAATGAGAGACATGACTTGAACATATTTTAAGTTACAAAATACTCAATGCTTAAAAAATTTGGTATATATCTCAAATATTAGACTCAAAAATAACACACTTTTGATCTGAATCTGTGATTCATTTCCACACCTATGAAATTATATTAACACTTCACAGAGTGATTCAGATTATGTACATAGCTCATATATCTCGTAAGGACCACGAGGAAATTAGCAATTCTGTTTTTCAAGCAAAATGAAGTAACATGAAGTCACGCAGCTGGTTAATGGTCAATGATAAAACAATATATATTGGATAGGTGGTCACCAGATGACCAGAGATCATCCTTTATGTAAAAGGCCTGGAGCCCTGTGTTTACGACATGATACAACCATCTAATCAATGGATTTATCACGATCAATTTATGTAGGGGGGTAGACATTTTGTGAATTCAAAGTTCTAGTTATGCAGCACTACTAGATATTTTTATAGTTTGTTCTTTCATCTGTTTTCAAAACACATGTGACAATCATAGGATTCTGTGCCTGGCAACTGTCTATCCAGAAGACATAAATGTAGAAAGAGAGAACTTAAGTTATACAATAAGTAACTTGCTGCTTTCAACAATGACAAAATCTTCTGTGTCTTGTAAGAAGGGAAAAGTCAATTCAACTTTATTTCTAGAACTTTTTAGAAGCTTAGTTTGCATTTTTAAATATTAAAAGAAATTGCTGCTTCCATAGTCCATTCTCAGCTCATTCCTTTCCCTTTTTAATGTATCTAGACCACAGTAAATATTCTAATAGTCTTCTCTGAAATAAAATTTTTCATCAGATTAACATATGTATCTGCCCATGAATTATACTGTAATAATTCCTGTTAGGATAAACAACAAATGCCATTAAAGCTAAGGAGTTTGCATGATATGTGGCATATTTCGTATGTGATGATTTCAATAATCTAAGAGAAGCAGAAATTTTTTGCAGATGTTTAATTGAAATGTAATTTTTTGTCATGTAAATTTATCACAGCATTTAGAATTTGCTAACATATTCTGATTTTCACAGAGATTCTTTCACATAGAAGCCATTCAATCCTCCTGCTTGATCCTGCAGGAAAGACATCGTGCTAAATTTAGGTTATTACAATCATTTCTATGGTAACAGATGGATGTGAAACACAGGATTATGACTTCACTGCACGACTCCACAGAAAGAAGTCGGATGGTGGAGGAAGAAAGACCACATTCAAAATATCTGCAGCTGTAGCAGGGAGGCACACAGCATCACTGAGAAATGGAACTGTCCTCTTTTATAAAAAATACATTACACCTTTTTTTTTAAATCTCTAAAGGTAAATCTTTCCTTAAAAAGTACCTTCTTTACTGACAATATCTCTTTTTTTCTTTAAACAATTATCTCTAGTCTGGCTTGATTAAAAGAACACTTCAAAATATAGGTTATGCACAAAATTATAAACAGATATTCTATTCTATATTATATTCTAAATTATATTCTATTTAGAACCTCTTGAGTTTAAAGAAAAAAATACAAATATAAATTATAATAGAACTGTGTTCCCTATAAAAAGGGTAAAAAGGGAGAGCATATTTCAGCTAATATAAACCAGGAGTAAAGGTTTTTTTCATTATTCTTGCTTTCTGTGGATTGCATCGTGTGATGTATGCAACTTCATGCTAGAAATGCACGTCAAATTATGTTCAACTCAGAGCTAGAAATATCACCAAATTATTACAGCATATCACGTTATCACTGTTTTCTTCTGAATTTCATTTCATTTTAAAATCCAAACAACTCCAAAGTATGGGTGCTTATTATACTGTTATAAGCAACATGAACTACAGAAAACATTTCCCAAGTACAAAGACCAAAACTAACCAATCACAGCATCTGCCTTTAAAATTCTGTAGTCCTATACAAAATTATTTACAAGATGGTGTCTGAAATACCTGTTATATTTAGCCACAGTCCTTAAAATTTCAGAAATGAAAGGCTATTGGCAAAGGCAGAACTATACTTAACATTTCTGGGTTAGCTGGACACAGGTTACCTAAGTACAGAACAAGCATGAATAACCCTGTGACTAATAATGGTTCCTAACTTAAATATTTAATATTACTGTGATAACATACTCAGAAGCAGGCCTCTGGCTGATAAGGTTTTGGTATTTTAAAACAGCAAACGCAGTAGACTTTAAAGGGATTTTTGTTTCTATCTTGCAGGAAGAAGGTATTCATAATCAAAACCAAATATCTTCATTTTACTCTAAGTCTGCTTGGTTTTTCCGATTGACTCTAACCTTTGGAAAAAGCGAAAATTAACAGGGCCAGTAACTGCTTATTAAGAATTTCTGAAACACACAAGATACGGAAGATAAATATGCACTGCCATTATACTTTAATAACAATAAGGATACACATGAAAGCTTTTAATCAGTATTAAAGATAATATCAGGATGCTGTAACTGAGTATGGCTCAAGAAACCTTTCCTGCATTTGAAATGTTTATGCACTACTAAAGTAACAGTAAATGTCAACACTGAGTGCTTTGCTGATTAAGTACATCTTAAGGGCCTTTTCTCTCAACTGGCAAATTGTTGCCAATTTTCAAAAAACATGAGGAATCTTTAAAAAAAAAAAAAAAAATCAAAACCAAAACAAAAATAAACAAAAAACCCCCCCAAACCAACAACAAAACAAATCTTTGAAACCCCAGCCCTTCTGAGTGGCTGAAATGAGCAAACAGGTCAGAGGGGCCCACAAAGGACATTTCACAGTCTCATAAACCTCATTTATGTAAGGAAAGTAGGTTTTACGAAAAACAACAAACCCCAAAAAATCTCAGTAAGAGTGGAAGGGGAATGTCTGACACAATTCTCCAAATTAGAAATTCAGGTCTTGGCTATCCCAGTATTCTCAGAAGATTCTGTGAAGGACTGCAACACTAATAAAATTATGACAGGAATGACTAGATAAAAAAAGATGCAGAAAACTTTTTTTTCTTTTTAATTCAGACCACTAGATCATTTAAAACTTTGTTCTTTTTTTAATTTGCAATTAACCTAAATACATTTCAAATATTCCTTACCCCTCTGGGAGGAAAAGTTCTCTTTGTAAAAGCTGTTACAGCATACAGCTTTTATTAAAGAACTAAGAAAGAACCCAATGCACATTTTTTTCCTTTTTAAGAACTTTTGAAACCTTACATTATGTTTTTTGGGTAAGAGGACAGGAGGTGAGGAGGAAGATAGGGGTAATTGTTGGTACTTTCATATACAAAGGTTCACACTATTCCACCTCAAGACCTCACTTTGTTCATTCACAAAGCAAAACTTCCTACCTAGGTGCTGATAATCCTAGACAAATGGTTTGAAGCAAACAGCTGAAATGAGGATAGACACTGCAGGTAGTAAACTAACGGTCTGACAAAATTACTCCAGTTTTCCTGGCCCTAGAAACTGGTCATCCATCACAAAAACTATGATGTAACTGAAAACTGAAATAGCAGTATTTGGCTAATCGTTACCATCTTTAGTATCAGGAATTGTCCTTCTTCATTAAAAACACTTGTAAATCTAAAAACATAATCTGATTTCATAAAGGAATTCCCAAGCACAATTAATCAATAACAGAATGCAATGACCATAATATAGTACAGCTATATCCCTACTGTGTCAGTATTTTTTAGTTAAACAACTTAAATTTAAAACAAATGTTTGCTAGGAAGTTCAAAAACTCCTAAATAAGCAACTGACAAAATGCCACCAGTGAGTTAACAAGTATTGTATTCGGTTTTAAAGAACAAAGGGATCCAGGAGACCTCAGCTCAGGTGAACTGGGGCTCCACTAACTTAAGTTTGGGGTGGCCAATGATCAGCTTAATTTCTTACCTCACTGGGGCATTTGCCATTTTCAAATGGATTTGGCAATAGGAAGAAACCACTCAAAATTTGGCCATCCATAAAGGACATTGGACATACTAGAAAGCACTGAATCATCTGCAAAGGAAAAGTTAAGAAGCTGTTGCTAGAAAAGCACAACTGGGTGAGACCAAAAGAAATTTACTTGCTTAGCGGGAACAAACTGAGGGATGGGGAACCTAAAGGCACATTTAATGCTTTGGAATTTTCTAGTATAAGTTAGAGTGGTGCAATAAGCAAGGAACTGGCTTTATAAATATATTATCTGAAAGGCAGGTCAAGGACACTGCATCGGCACCAGGCCAGGCAACAGAAGGTGCTAAATGGAGCAGACTGGTAGATCTGATGACCAGGGTGAGAGACTTCTGTATTTCAGCATATCAGAATTCATTTTCACTATATTACTTACACTATATTATATTATATTAACTGGATGGCTAAGTTTGCATGTGTACACATGGTAAAAGCTACCTACCAAAAGAGAGAACAAACTTCTGTGCAGATAGATGGGCAGAAAATACACGTCAAAACCAAAAGTTGCAACCCTTCCAACAGTTTGTGCTTCACTTTTGGTTGCATCATAGCAATCTATAGTAATCAAATAACAAAAAATGACTTTTGCAGTCAGAAACAAATACTCTTTATTACTACTGAAATTCTACAATGAGTCGAGAGAAATGTAATACAAAGCAAGAGAATGTTTAGTGCAAGTATATTTTTTCCAAGTATTTCCTTATTCCTCATATATATGAAATATTCACTTGCTATATCGATGATTTAGCACTGAGATAAATATTTACATTTCTTTAAAGTTAGAAAAATTCTGAGTTTCATTGTGTAAACCATAAAACTGATTGGAAAGAGTCTCAACTCCTCTATTACAGTAGCACAACATCTAGCTTGTCCAGCTAAGAAAAACAGAAGTTTCAGCACAAACATTATGCAGAATGTAAAAAAAAAAGGAACCAAGACAGACAAAAGGATGGGAAAATTCTTTGATCCTACTACCCAATCAACTTTTTCCCATGAAATATTTTTTCACAGCATTAAACTCTAATATATTCCTGACTTGACGAACTAATTCTATTTCCATACTGTTAGATGTTCAAAGTTGGTTCTGCTATAAGTTACATTAAACTGGAAGTGGAAATCAGGCATTCCCAGATCTACATTCCTTAACCTTATTACCTTTTTAACCTTCAGTATGACTTCTGGCAATGGAATATCAACCAGGATATCAACCACAAGGGAAGATTTGTAGGGTTTTTTAAAAAAAAAAAAAAAAAAAAAAAAAAAAAAAAAAAAAAAAGCTAAAAACTACTACATAAAAGATTAGGCTATGTATTACTGAAGGTCAATTAAACTCCATATTTAAACTATTGAATAAAGTATGCTGTTAAAAAGACCTCCTCCTACTTTAAGACGATAGTAAAATAAGAACTGTATTACAGAAAAGGGGGGGGATAAAAATCAAGAAGCCCAAAGCTAAAAGCTTTTCATTTTTGTGGTTCCAAAAGACTGCTATTGAATAAATTAACATATCCAGTTAACCAAAATACAGATAACGTAAACCCACAAGTATTTACAGGAAACACATTTTAAGCCACATATTAAATGTAATTTCCCTAGGAAACCGTACATTATAGTTAGTGGTAGACTTAAATTCTAGAAGAAAACCAAATGCATGCAAACAAGTCTATATTCCTGTAATCTCGGGAAACCACAACTACCACAACCCTTTTACATCTGTTATTAACAATAGTTCCCCTTAGTATACGAAATTTGTTTCATACAGTCAGATTTTTTTCGTCACATCACAACAATGTGAAAAAACTAAGTGTGGCCCTTCACTGCACAAAGAAAAACAAAGAAAGCAAACAAACAGAAAGTCAGAATAAAACCCATAAATTTGTTTTCAATTTAATGTGAAGAATAAGAATAAAAGCTAGTGAGTTTAGAAGATCCAAGGTTCTTTTGTTTCTGAAAAAAAAAAAAGAATGCTACAAAACTCAAGCAACTGTTTTCCAGATTCCTCAAATAATCAAGTTTTCTACAAATTAATTGTATCACTTGACTAAAACTTTACAATAATATTGATATTTTTCCCCTTTATATTAAAGATTGCCTAAAACTTCATATGATTTATAAAAAATACTGCCTCTGCTTTCACTTACTTTTCAATTTGCCAAAACATTGCTTATCCAAATGATTTTTCTGGATCTCTGCCTTCACTTGGTTGGTTTTCTATTTTTTCCAAGTTTCAGCAAGTGACTCAGTCACATCCATTAGAACTATGAAAAAATGAGAAAATTTCCTCATGCTAAGTATGTTTCAAAGGCTCCTCTAGAAAATCTTATACTTACAAGTGTGAGAGGCATGCTTTTCACCAGCCCTCCCCCACCACCCCCACCTACAAAATCAAATGCAGTTAAATTAGAGCCCTCTGAACAAGTGAAATTAGTCAAGTTCAGAAATCAAAAAGTAAATTTGCCCGAAGAAGGCAGCATTCTCCCACATAACTCCTACATGCCAACCTGACTGAGGCTTTCTGGTTTTGGAAAATGACTGGGTGCCTTAGTTCATGGTTTTAAATATTCAGCCTAACTTCAGTTTCAATATTTTTTTCCTGGTACCTGTGACAGCTATCAAACCCCAGACAACCCAAGTTGCACACAACCCAAGTTCAAAGTGGAAGAAGATGGCATGATATTACTTAGCAAAGAACACTGGTAAGCAAACATGGCTAATTTTGGTGTGCTAGGGGACACAAGGATGAGCATCCTCAGTCAGAAATGAATGCTAACCTTCAATAACCAAATGCCTGAAAATGCTGTGACACAGTGGTAACAAATTCAGCTCAGGCCAGCTTTTCAGAGACAATCACTTTGAGCACTATCTACAAATGTCCAGTTTTAAACAGAAGCAGTTTAACTGGTATGTAGCTGTGGAAAATAATACTGTGGAAGTTCAAACTGGATCTCCAACATTAGTAGAAATTAAGCTTTAGTCCTCTAGTCGCTTTTTCTTTCTCCATCACAAGCAACAACAGGACACCTTACACCCAAAGGAGGTTAAATTATTTATCTAGATTTATGAACAACTACTGTGAAAATGAGAATTGTAAGAAAATTACAAGCAATCTATAACACCCTATTCCATGCATGCTTTCTTAGGGTAAGAGTAAATAAAATTCAGGGCAAAAAATGCACTTCACACAATCTTTAAGCTATGTATTTTAGGATTGTTATTATGGATTTTTAAGTATATACACATATGTGTACATCTGCATAAGTAGATACACACATACACACACACAGTAACCTCTGGTCTATCAAAATATTGTATCAGCTTTCATTCTCATTATAAAGTAACTTTCTTGTCATTCTATCTGTAAACATTTGTTTAGCTATAGCCCGAAACATGCCCTAGGAGGAAATGAACCAGACTCTTGCTCTGATACTTTATACAGATACAAAGTTGTAAGCACAGTAGCTATTGACTACCCTACAGACACCAAAGATACCTGCAGAACCACAATAAAATCTGAAACAGAACAACCACAAAGCTGATAATTTGACTCTACAGTTCTCAAGCAGTAAAATCTAGGAAGACAAACACTAAGGAAACTGGTATTTCAAATAACTAACACGCACATTTCTGTCACTTAGAATCATAAAATCATCATGATTGGAAAGGACCTTCAAGATTTGAAACCTTTTTGGGTATGAATACCAGAAAAGTAAGAGCAAGTCCTCTTCTCTTTCGTATTTAAATCAGGTCAGTGTTCAAACCTAAAGATGCTGCATCCACGTGCTTCAAATACAAGCCAACATACGTTCTCCCCTCTCAGCCTGTCAGCTGACATCTATTTGAAACACTGATAATTTACACTCAAGAAGAGCAAGATCAGTATGGAGCAAATGGTTATTCTTCCCTGCTTCGTCAACAGAAGAAATGAATCTGTACAATCACCTGTTTCATGAACACACCTATTAGAACACCATGAACACACCTATCAGAAGATACAAAACATCTCCAGGCATAACTGGATCACCATTAGATTCATCCAGAACACTCACTGCTTTGCCACTTTTTCCTATTTCCAATGGTCTCAGTTGAAACAGAAATTTGGATTAAAATTAAGAATGTAAGCAACAGTATTGTGGATCAAATTCAGTACTCTGAAGGAAAAAAAAGAACATAACACCAGTAAGTTTACTGCACACAGCAGGTGCACTCTGCATATAGCTACTGTCCATCCTGATCTCACACCAATGTTTCTGACAATTTTTTTTTAATAAGGTTCCTTATGTACAAATGTACAAATTTTCTATCAAATGGAAACTGGAAAAGAAAGAAGCCCTGACAACAGGCACTCTGAAACCAAGAAATCCTTCCACTGCTCTAAATGTACTTACTGTGTATTAAAACACATTGAACAACAATAATTCACTGGAAGCTGCAATAAATACCTGATAAGGAAGAAAAGGTTCTATTTACCTAGCTTAATTTTTTAAAAAAATAGTATTACCAATCCCACACTTCAAGTAAATTCACTGTTGCCAAGAACAGGCATCTCTAGAATTTCCAGTTTTGTTGCCCATGGCAGATTTATGAACATGTTCAAATCAACAGAAATAATGGACTTCTGGTGAGTTTAAATTAACACAAAGCTATTTTAAGAAGCAGTAGGCTACAAACACTACAGTACACTAGAATGTAGTTGGTTAAATACATCCATGCTGTGGGTTCTTTTTACTTTTTTTTTCCCCCCACATAATTAAAGTGAGAAATCTTGGCAGTGAGGAATCTAGTTGAATTTGCTTTTGCTAATTAGTTGTTTAATTGCATTTAATTTTTTCTACAGATGTTCACAGCTTGTTCAGGCGATCTATTTTGTAAGTAGAAAATTAAAAGTGCCTGGGATTTTCTAGACCTATGATATCTGAATGTTTTGAAATTTGGGGGCTTTAATCTCTTGTACTATAGTAATTTCCTTTACAGAGAAAAACAACCACCTGCATCCACCTAAAATCCAAAACCAAAAAAAAAAAAAAAAAAAAAAGGAAAGCAAGCTTCCAGAGCATTTTAGACATGCCATTTAAATTTAGGCCTTTTATGAAACACCTTTAAAAAGAAATTGCTTTAAATTCTTAAGATTTGACATCTTAGAAAATAATTCAGATACTTTATCTGTGATAACAATTGATGAAATTTCAAATACAGCATTCTTACTTAAAATCACTTAACATTCACTGACCACTGTCCAAATAAACACAGAACTGCAAGCAAGAGAACCAGAGAGTAAGATGCCCACCACTTTCTATGGCATTCTCAAGTTTGACTAGCAGCTTCATTCTTGGATGCAAAATGCTGATTATCACATTAT
Source organism: Heliangelus exortis (assembly GCF_036169615.1). NCBI lineage: Eukaryota > Metazoa > Chordata > Aves > Apodiformes > Trochilidae > Heliangelus > Heliangelus exortis. Next base: position 28,447,078 of record NC_092426.1, on the reverse strand, counting down.
ATTAAAGAATGATGAAGAAAAAAGAATGGGTAGAAGAAAGAAAAAATAGAGTATTTTTTTTCTAAGATGTGTAAGAAAACTTAAGAAAAAACAGACACCACTTCTAGTTACAAGATTTAAAGGCAGTTCTTCACCACATCAATACTATATATTTTATGGATTTATGAGCTTTAGGCCTACATGTCTTATCTTCTGTTTCAACTATCATTTGAAAAGTTCTTAAATACAGGAAAGACTAAGTGAAAGTCACAACACAACTTCACCACCTTACTAATTACTTATCCTGACTGTTTCTTAAAAAACAAAGTTTACGTAAAGTGTTAAAACCTACCTACTGCTATAATGCAAAATAAACAGAAACTTATTAATCAATAAGTATTATTGATTTTGTAGGTTATTCCAAAAAGGCAAAGCCACTGCTCTATATTTTTAATTCAGTCTGACATACAAATTTTCATGGCAAAATTTATGAAACTGATCATGTAAACGTTCTTCTATAAAAATGTACTTATAAAAACAAATGTTAATTTTATTAATTTTCATCCAGTGTCATGCTGACATATACATCTGGTGTATACAGAAAAAACACACACCACATACCTACATGAAGTTAATTCCAAAACTGTTCTCATCTCCTGAACAGTAACTAAGGATACAAATTCCTTGGGGTAAAGGACAGATTTTTATTCTGTATTTCTACAGGAGACAGAACACAGGAATCCTATAGGGTTCCCAAGTGCTTAGTCAAGACAAAATAGTCTTCCTCAGGAAGCAGGCAGGAATCAGGTTGTTGGCAAGAAATCTAAAACATATTCAATCTCACTTTGCACATAGTATGAGGGAACTTTGTACTATAAAATACTTTGAACTGTAAAACTGTCTTAGCACTACTTCTTTACAAAATGCTGGAAGAACTCAGAACTGCCAAGCTTTCTGCTATGTATTTAAGAATCCAGACTTTACAGCCCCTAAGTTACAAACAGAATGGAAATGTTCAACACAATCTGAAAACAGATTTTATTAGGAAGTTTATTATAAAATTCTTCTATTACCAAGACAGCAATTGTCATCTCTATGTAGACATGACTTCTGCCTCTCTTATCCAACTAACACAGAACTTTTATAGACTGCTAAAAACTACAGCTTCAGTCACTTCTAAATTTTATGGTAACCAAATAGAAGTTTAAAAAGTTACTGACAGCTACAAAAAAAGTTACCAAAATAAAAGTCTTATTTTAAAAAAATAAATTATCATATCTGGCATACTAAAGCAGTTAAAAAACTTAAAACTTTCCTCATCCTAAGGTTTAATGAAACAATATGCAAAGATCCAGAACAATCAGAAAACCTCTCTGTAGTCTATTTCTCCTTTCACAAAAATCCCTGAGGTAAGACAGAATTCCTTGAGCTCCAATTTAGAAGCTGGTAATTTTCCCCAAATCTTTAGCTCAAGATTTTAGAGGTCACATGGGTGATCACTGCTTGGGCAAGTACTTGAAACTTTTTTCTCTACATTTTCTTGTCCCTTTTCTAGAAATCAGTCTGTAATTCAGGCAAACTGTGACTTTCAGAGTCGGTTAAACCAAAAATACAATCATTATGAACAAGAAAGAAAAGGCAAAGGATACTGAAATGAGAAGAAAGTAATGACAGAATTCTAGAACAAAAAGGGAAGATGTAGCTAACCTAGCACCACACTGCATATATGTGGAAAAAGACATTTTTGAAAGTACCTAATTTTTACATTTGCACAGAAGTGCAATCACCATCCCAATATCTTTTTATAAAGGCAACCGTGGGTAGTGCTCAAAGTCTGATCTTGGAACTCACCGAGATGTGCTTGAAAAGGGGACATTTCAGCCCATGAAAATATCACCCAGCAGGGCAGAATTTCTAGATTAGAGAGAACACTGCTTTGATTTCCTGCATGACTTCGCCAAAACACTGCAACAAATCTAAAAACTTCTACCCACCTTGTTGCAGCAGCAGCAATAGGATATTCCAAGGAGCAATGAGGGAAAGGTTACAGAATAGCTCCAATCAATGAAAGTAAAAGACAAGTCAAGCCTCTCTAAACACCCTGTCTGGAGACATTCCTCTCCTTCTCACCAATCTGTTCACACTCAACTGTTAGCATCTAGTTACAAGATTACATACCCGGTTCCCTGTACAACATGAGATACAATTAACAACAGGATATTAAATATCTGAGGGCTTTCAGTTACTTGACTTGAAATTTCATTCTTGGGAAGGGCTGAGACAATTGGTTGTATTGTTCATATGCAGCTTTTTATTACAAAAAACAAACAAACAAACCAAACAAAAACCAAAAACAAAACCAAAACCACTCACAAACAAGAACATAAAAAGGAATCCAGCTTGAAAATGGCTGTAGAGCCAAATGAAAATAAAATCTCATACAAATTAGCAGAAAGTCCAGCTGGTTTAAAGGTAATAGTCTAGAATACTGGGATTAATTCCAATGTAGTTTTCATTACCAAGGAAACTAATTTTTGGCTCATACATTATTGATTTATGGACTTGATCAGCTATTCAAGTGACACTATGCTTGAAGTCACTTGACTCATAAAACAGAATTTGTCTAAGCTTAAAAGGTAACTTAATACTCTGTGTGTGTGTGTGTGTGTGTGTGTGTGTGTGTAAGGAATCATGCTTTCAGGAATAAAGGCTACTGAACGAGAAGTAAATCCCAGTTCTAATAAAACAATAAATACAATTTCAGAAGTTAGTTCCTTTTTGTCTTAAAAAGCATTTCCAAAGACTGAGGTTATGAATTATAGCTACTTGCAATAAGATGAAATTGGACTTAATGATCCAAGAGTATAATTGTATGAGTACGACGTCCCACTAATAGTTCTATCAAAAAAGGATAGCAGTTCTTTTCATTAACTAAATTACATTTATCTTATGGAGGAAAATAGATGGCCTCCTTACTTTGCTATACAAGTTTTGCCTTCCCAACAGCCTGTTTGAATAGTCTCATATAAATAGACACCAAGCTCATGGACCACATATTCCACTGTCATCCTCTCTGTGTTTCATTTAGGACATCAGTAAGCAAAGATGCTTCAGAGCTTTTCCCTTACATTTCTCTTGCAGAGAAGCTTGGAATTAGCAGCATTGGCTCAATTTTGGGTCAGGTGGATGGCTTTAGAAGGCCTATGATTATGAGATGTTATGGGTTTGTCTGGACGGACAGCAGGGAACTGGATTTCTTATCCATGAGCTCCTTTCCCCACCTGCTTTCTAACAATTCACTTGAATTAGCTTTCCTCAAGACCTCATAGTTGCTTTCAATACTATGTTCCTTTTGAATACTCAATATAGAAGAACCCCAAAAATGACACAGGAACATGGATGAGGACCTAATAAGCACCCAAATCTGTACATTCGATTAATTTATGTAGCTTTTAGCAGTGTCAATCAGTGTACCAAGAAAAAAATTTAGTGAAGTTCAGGTTTCTTTTTCCCCAGCCTTCACTTTAAAAAGAAAGCCAGAATGTCTACACAACACAAAAAGGTTAATGATCCCTGCTATAGGCTTGCCCTGCCTAGCAGCTAAGCCCACAAACCTGCTCACTCATTCTCCCCTCCCCCAGTAGGATGAGGGGAAGAAAATACAAGCTAAAGCAAAAAAATAATGGGTCAAGATACAAAATATTGTAATAAGTGAAGGAAAGAAAATAGAGAAAAATAAGAGATGCAAAGGTAATCACTGAGTACCTTGCACAGGTAGACCACTGCCCAGCTATTCTGAGCTAAATGCTACCTAAAACCCTCTCCCTTCTATTTTGTTACTAAGAGTCAAGAACAGAAAAACCTAACACCATGCAAACGCTGTTCAGCAACAGTTAAAACACCCGTGTGTTGTCAACACTTTTTTGGTCACACGTCTAAAAGCTAGCACCATCCAAGCTGTTATGAGGAAAGAAAAAAAAAAAATTAACTCCATCCAAACCATAGGTAGTTCTACTTGCAAGCCTTGCTTTCCTCCCTGGACCTTTCTGGCATGTGTGACCAGTCATTTTTACCTAGGTACACAGTGTGGGGAAAGGCCATGTATGAGGATTGTAGCCATCCCTAACAATTCTCAACTGCTTAGGGCTGACTTGCTTGGTTTTTTGGTTTTGTTTTGTTTTGGGGTTTTTTGCCTTAACTTAAATAGTGAGAGAAGTTCTGCACTAAGAAAAACAGGCTACAAGGAAAAGACAGAGCTTTCTTCGTTCCTCAATGTAGACATTTTATCACAGCAAACATTTTGACCATCTGTCAATTTTAACAGCATCATTATTAAACAAATTCCTAAAATTCTGACATAGCTAGAAACACCTAAAAAATATGGGGAATGCATTCTAGCCAAAGATTCTACTAAAAATACAGCAGCTTATAACTACTATTTCAGATACCAGAAGCAGGGTTTTGCAAACAAAAAGGTCTGCTGTCATTGCCTACAGGTTCAAGAGACAAAATCAGTATAATAAAATTAACAGCTTTCAGCTGTAAAATCACTAATTCCAGTAATACAGTACATTAAACATGGCATTTGATATATATGCCAACTTAAACTACCACATATGGCACATCTATCTAATTATCACAGTTTGTGTTTTCATATGAAGAGCTGTTCTAGTTTTTAAACAATGTGTCAAAAATGCACTGTTTTATCTGAAAACAGAAAATCCTGTCTTTTATAATACCAGTAGGTCAATACTGCATTTTTCAACATGCAGTACAATACATGTAAAAAACCCACATAAGAACAAGGCTCTCTAATGTTTTAGGAAGGCTTTTAACAATTTATTAATAAGAAAGCCAAGGTGTAAAATGAATTTTAATAGCAAGAATCAATTTCTCAAAGACGATATTTTGAATATATATTTTTCCTTTCAAGTCTTTAATTCACCTATTGGCATACTAAGCTTTAACTGACAATGGAGAAATAAAGAACCAAGTTTGCTACTCTCCCAGTTTTGCATGGGATTAAAAATACTGTGAAAGAGCACGTGTGCCGACATCAGTTGCAGTGAAGACAGATCCCACTTGTGTTCCTTCTTCACATGCAATTTGACCTCACCCAGAACAATTGCTAGTGCAGAATCATACGTTCTAATTGCAGTCAATACAAACCGTGCCCTAAAATATTTGATCTCAGATTCCCCAGCTGGTGCTTGGTGTCACTTCAGCTGTTCAGAGGGATTTATTTTTTTTAATGTTTCTTTGCGTAAACAAGCAAAGCGCTCGCACATAATTACCATGAAACATTACATAACCTTAATCTCTTCTTTTGCAACTCAGATAGGAACATTTTTAGACAATAAAAACAAAATGTGCATGGAAACAAACAGCACTTCAATAACCAAATAATGTTGCAGCCATTCCAAATACTTTCAGCTCTTGTTCAGGAGTACCAAATAAAGGTAAAGACACAGACTCAACCATCAACTGCATTTTCCACTCTCTCCCTCAGTTCTTGCAAATTGTAAGCTGTACTTTTGATTACTTCTTTGAAGAGAAATCAGCCAATATCAAGATAGACTTAAACATGCTGTCTTAACCTAAGAACATGAATTGCATTATAAACAAGAACATACAAGTTTTTAATGTCTCCCTGGTTCTTTTTCTAGTTTCCTTTAAATTAGCATCAAGTACTCGAATCTGCAATTCCCGTTACAGAAGGCTCCTAAGCTTGAAATTAAACAGGTGCACAAATAATGTTTAATTTTTTGCTGAAAATAACTTGAAAGGCATTAGAATTTGAACATTAAACAAAAAAAGAAATTTTAATTTTCAATAAGTAAATGTATTCAGTATTATGTGTTCAATAAGTACGCTAGAAAAATATTTTTAAAATAACAAAGGCACATGTAAAAAAAATGGACCATCCAGAATACAGGAAAATACAAAGTAGTCCAACTTTTTTCCTTAGTAAAGTTTATTCAGCTTCAATTATAGAATGCTTCCCAATAACTGTTTAGGTAATTTTAGATCATTCAGTCAGTTCAAACTTCTTCATGGAATTTGATTTTCACCGCCCAAAATTAAAATAAAGCAAATATGTTGGGGGGGAAAAAAAAAAAAGGCAGCTTGTAACAAAAGCAAGTATTTGCAAATAGCAACATTCTACAAAATTTTTAGTTTGAAGAGGATTTGTAACCGAGTCCGGATTAAATCTAATGCTTCCCTTTTAAAACGGACCTTTTAGCAAGACTTCCATGCATTAAAATAAAGCCAGTATTTTACTACACTGAATTACTGAACAGATTTCCAAGTATACTAAAGAGCCAGTATGTACATAGACACAGAATTAGAAAATCCACCCATGTTTTTAAGCAAAGCCAAAGAGTAAGAAAATAACAAGAGTATTGATGATATACACTGTTTATATTTTGTCCTGCTTTTGGCATTACTAAAAGTTTGCATTTTTACATTGAAAATTTAAAGTAACTTTTAAAACAATGTGATTTTTTCTTCAAAGAGGTCAAGAACTGAAAAAAAAAATGCTATAGAACTTTTATGCTGAAAGGGGACAACATGTATATTTGTCAAGTTCATAGTGATTAACCTGTACTATATCTCTATTTTTGATAAATATCCATTTATAACTGAAAAGGCATCCTACATGATCTTCACCAAAGCACTTGCATCATTACTGTATTCATCATTTACTTGACTATTTTGAAATTGAATGTAGGAAAAAAGCTGTCTTCAAATACAGATGCAAACAGTTCTATCCAGTTAGGAAATGTTCAAATACAACTGTCTGCAAGGCTAGAAAATGGTGAGAACCCATCCCTCCTCAAGAAGGCAGCAGTAAATGTTAACAACCACATTTAAAAACAAGGAAAAACACCAAAACCATTCCTTTTCTTGAAACAAGAAAACACTTAGAAATAAAATTCTTTTACCTAGGGATCTAAATTGGAGCCTCATAGACTTCTATTTTTTTTTTTTAAATATCCACTACTATTCATCTCTATGTGAAAACACACCAATATGGGACTATGTAGACTGCAATGGATATTCCATCTTGTATATATTCAGTACTTACCTGAATTTAATGTTTGCATACAGAAATTTTTGGCAATTTTACTACCTTTGTAGGACTGTCTCCACTCACTTTCCTGGGAGGCAGTGGCAAACTGGAAAGAAATTCTCATTTTCAGCCATTGTGCTTAAGAGACAAGAAAAAGAATTTGTGACCTTTTTTGCTGGAAGTAATCAAGTATCAGCAATGGAAAGATGGTATCCCACCGTACTAACCCACGTGCATAAAGAGTTTAGACAACTTCAAGAAATGTTCTACTCCAGTGAAATATTTGATCTCAAGCAACACAAAGAATAGGCAGCAATTACTTCCAAAAATCTTCACCCAATCTAAAAATGACAAGTTTTGATTATGAAAAAATATTGAATTTTAGGTTATATTTTACTGGCAGAATCTTTATTCTGAACATCAAGTATAAAAGTAGAAGTAAAAAAGAAGATCCATTTTAAACAGCATATGAAATAAACTACAAATTCTTCACCACTTCAAACTTGAACTACTACTCTGATTTTATGAATTTAGAGGTCTGTAAAGGGAAAACTTGAAGCCCTCTAAAAAGTAACATTAAAATTGTAACTAAGTACTTGGTGAGACTGAATCACTGGCTATTTCCCAAATAAGCAGCATACATATAATATTTTTTGATGAAACGTATCTATCTTTCCAATGGCCTTCAGAATTTGTAAGATGGTCCATCCACAAAGATAATTTCAAATTTTCCCCACAGGAAGGGACAAATGTAGGAGACCACCCAGCACCTTGCAGCACACGACACCAACAAGTTATTTCTACCCAGGAAAAACATATATGCAGAAATCCAATATGAAAACAATCTTTTGCTTTTGAGCAGGGGAAAAAGAAACTGGGAAGGTGATAATCCCCTTAGAATCCAATATTTAAATGCTATCTGAAAACTGCTGGATTCTAAAGGGATTAACACAATGTAAGTTGCTTAAAGTAGAGTGAAACTTTAAAAATTATTCAATACAGAGCAACACAAGCCTACTCAAATGTCCTGAACTATCTTGGTCTTTCCCTTTAAGCAGAGACTTGCCTACTACAAGGATGCTGGATGACTATGGATCTGCATTACAGTTCATAGATCTGCTTCTTTACAGAAGATTGGGATGACTTCACATAAAATACAAGTGGCATTCCTCTGGGACAGCATTGGTACTGTCACTGTTTAACATCTCTGTCAGACAGCAACACGGACAGTAGGATTGGGTGCACCCTGAGGAAGTCTGCAAATGAAACCAAGCTGTGTGGTATGGTCAAGATGCTGGAGGGAAGGAAGGCCACCCAGAAAGACCATGAGAGGCTTGAGAGATGGGCCCATGTCAACCTCGTCAAGTTCAACAAGGCCAAGTGCAAGGTCCTGCACCTGGCCCGGGCCAACCCCAATCACAATTATAGGTTGAGCAGAGAATGGGTTGAAAGAAGCCCCAAGAAGGATTTGGGGTGATGGTTGATGAAAAGATCAGCATAAGACAGCAATGTGTGCTTGCAGTCCAGAAAGACAACTGTATCCTGGGCTGCATCAAAACCAGTGCAGTCACCCAGTCAAGGGAGATTATTCTCTTCCTCTCCACTGCTCTCAAGACTTTTCCTGGAGTGCTGTATCCAGGTCCAGATCACAAAGACATGGACACGCAAGGACATGGAGCTGTAGGGGAGAGTCAAGAGGAGGGACAGGAAAAGAAGGTCAGAGGGCTGGAGCAACTTCTCCTATGAAGACAGGTTGAGAGAGGAGGGTTTTTTCAACCTGGAGAAGACAAAGCTCCAGGGAGACTTTCTAGCAGCCTTCCAGTACCTGAAGAGGGCCTGGAGAGCTGGGGAGGGACTTTTTCTAACAGCAGGTAGTGGAAGGAGGAGTAATGGTTTTAATATCAAAGAGGTTAGATTTAGATTACAAAAAAAATTTTTTACTGTGAGATGTTGGAACAGTTTGCCCAAGGAAGTAATGGCTGCCCCCTCCCTGGAAGTGTTGAAGGCCAGGTTGGATGAGGCTTTGAGCAACCTGGTCTAATGGAAGGTGTCCCTGCCCACGGCAGAAAGGTTGGAACTAGATCATCTTTAAGGCCCCTTCCAACCCAAATCATTCTATGATTCTACATACCACCACTGTCCCTTGGTTTGCCAATAAACTGCATTACAGTCCAGCAGATAACTACTATCAGCACCTCTCCCCCTAAATTACCACTGCAACATTACACCTCTTCCCAAACCTACTGAAGTACAAATATGAATTTTTGTATTAGTTCCTGAAATGTTTTTAATATAAGAAAACTTGACTTGAATATTAGATAGCTATCATGAGCTTATCAACACCTCCCAAGTAAGCATACTTTATGATATGAAAACTGCATCACTCAAAGCCAGTGCTACTAATATAGACTAATTTACACCCAACCCCCCTGCATGCTTTCTTAGTTTGTCTTCATAGAAACTTCAATAGGAAAAAATCATCCAAATTAAGACACCTTCATGCTTACAAATACCAAGCACATTTTAATCATAATGTTTCAGAGAAAGAAATCCCTGCATTATATCAGAAGCCCATGTAACTATATGGATATTTTCAGGAAAAGGTCATTAAATACCACAACCCTTAGTAAATTGTTGTCATCAGTTCTGGAAGATTTTATTAGGAGAAACAAAGCACTCAAATAAGAACTGGCCATTCTAATAAAAAGCCAAATACTTAAAGATAAATAATGAAAAAATCAATGATCTTCAGACAGTCAACACGAAGCTGCCAAAATTTACAAGCAGAGAGCTCTTTACAAAAGAAAACACATGAAAATAATTTTGTGCAAGAAGAAGCTTAAGTTCCTGTACTATCTAACAGTGAAAGCATGGTAGTGGTTTCCACATTAATAAGTTATTCCATCAAAAAAGGGGAAAAAAAGTGAATAAACAACGAGGAGTTATTTTGCCTCATTCTGAATACACATAATGAGTGTTGGACATGGGAAAATAAAAGTACTTATTTTAGAATTATGGATGACTAAATTTTGTGCCCTTGTCATGTCTGCACCCTCCATATCAGAAAATGCTAAGCTAACAAAGTATGAAGGACAGAACTGGAACTACTCCTAAACACCAAAACCCATATTCTTTCAAACAGCAAGTACTATCAACATTATGATCCATTGGAAAATGTAATACAGAAACAGGAGAACTATTAGTTACTAAGCAGCAAGGTACCATTTAAAAACTTAAATTAAAAATTAAGATTAGCTAGGTATAAATATATCCTTTCATACAAACTCTGACCTTGCTTCCACTACAAACACTTTTCAGTTTCTCAGACTAGAAGGTTACAGAACATCTGCATAAACTGAGGAGGTTTTGTTTTTCAAAGGTACAGGGAACCTAAAGGAGGACAAATACCACTCCTCATTTGATAGATTTTTTTTTTTCCCTCATCAGGAAAATGCTAAACAAGCTCTGTGGCTAGCAATTATATGTGGATTTCTACATACACTTAAAAATATTGTTTTTTAACAACATAACCAGGTTAAAATATGGCTACCTGAGAAATTGTTTTCTTCTTCTAAATCCAAGTTATTCAGGGAAAGAACTCATGATAAACTCAAGTAAAATCAAGCGATACTGTTTTGTAAGACAACTTCCTTTTTATGGAGGCTCTTTTCTTTCCAATCCTAAGAATTTACCTGCTCATAGCAAAAATCATCCCATCTTTTTTTCAAAATTATTTCATGCATCATGTTGCCACTTGCTAGAATAGCTAGTCATAAAAGTAGATCCACACAGAACTAAATAGCTTATAAAACTATAAAGTATATATTTTATTATTGTTAAAAGCAGTGCAAATACTAGATGAGCACTTGGCATTACAAACCTAAAAAACCCATGAAAACTTATATCCTTTCCTCTTTTTTATAAGCATTTTGCTATGTTAGAAATCATATGCTGCTTGAGAAAGAATAATCTCAACAGAAACTGGCAGACTTAAGTGCACTGCACAGTAGAAGCCTCAGAATTTAGGAAGTGATACAATTACAAGGAGTTCCTGGGGAATCCAATTCTTTAGATTGACAGAGTTGCCAAGTGTTCATCTAATGTAGTAAGTAGAAGACATCCAAAGAATAAAGTGTGCACACACATGCAAGACAGAAAACAAACCCCATACATGTTCTATGTCTATCATTATCACAGCAACAAATAATTTTTGTAAGTTTTTAAGGCATCCAGTAGCAGCATTTCATTGCAGACATTTGAAAATCAGCACAGACAGAATGCAGGAAGAGCCTCTCTTGTTCCACAGAAGTTTTCTTCAAATCAAAGTCAATAAACTGCTAAGAAGCCACTTACTTTTTTTTTTTTTTTTTTTTTTTTTTTTTTTTTTTTTTTGGTGTTCTTCAGGAAAACTGATGGTAGACTGCTGGATTACAATAAATATTTTATAACCCCAACTCAACACTGCTGCCAACAGTATCCGCTGCAGCGCCTGAACTGCTGCTGCTACTACTGCTATCCACTATCCTACCTACCCTCTGGCATTTCCTAACACCAGATTGCAGATGGGGATGAAGTAAGGTCTTCCCTCATAGCCTTAATATTTCACTGCCTAACTTTCTGGGAATAAACTCTGGTGTTGTCTGAATTCAATAAGCCCACTGGGTTCTCAACAAAGCCAACTGAATGGACGCATGCCATTTCCTACTTTTCCAGAACATGACTTCATAAAAATATTTTCAATAATTTGTTATTAAGACTCCACAGTTGTATATTCAGTTAAATATGTCATTTTTCATGGACAGTCTGAAAGTCAGAGTTTAGAACACACTAGGAAAATGATAAATTGCTGCTGCCTCCAAGTATCTGGTTCTCTATAGACAATTTTCTTCCCCATATTGCCAATGAAGAATCTAAAAAGAGCTGAAATCACTACTTAAAAAGAAAATAAAATGCATGTACATACAAATCTTCCAAGACCTTTGGAGGTGTGCATTATGGTTCTTGATTCAAGCAAACAGGTGCCACTCTATGAAGTGGGGGAAAATAGTACAAATGTGTGAAGCTCTTTATGTGGGAAACTACAAGAGTTAAATGGCACTGAGCAAGGCACTAAAAGTGCTTTTAAAATAGAAACAAGGGAACATGCAGAGAACCTCAGTATCTAATTTAATTAATGATTGAGAATGCAAAGGCTCCAACTGGTGAAACATTAGCAGCAGCCATGAATTTCACTGTAGTTCTGTATAACAAGTAATCTTACCTGAGTGATTCTCAAAAAAATGTCAACACATCGATTGTATTTTTCATCTGATCCTGTCAATGCTGAGATGACAGGCCCTGCAGGATGCAGTGAGAGATCAATGATGAAAAACAGATGTTTAGTCTTTTCACAATCAACACCTACATGACCAGGCAAATATGAAACTTTGTCTGAGATTCATGCTTCTTTATATCCAACAAATGGTAATGTTACATAATCACCTTCATACACATAATTTGATGAGGGTTTTTCTTCCTCACAAGGGACATGACCCTAGCTCACTCATCTCACCAACACAACTTTAAACTTGGTCCCTAAAATACTACTCTTTCAATAGCCATCTCTTCACATAGCTAGTTATTTACATCAGCTACTTCATACATCAACCTATGCTCTCTAGACTTTCATGAAAGAGACTTCAAGTTGTCCATCAATTAGGCAGAATATTTAGGCCTTACACATACTTGATTGCAATTTGGAAGCCAAGGTGAGCACTGCACAACGATATTGCTCATAACCAGCTCGCACAAAGGGTGACAACCTGATATTCAAGAAGTTACAAAGGTGTGTTAGCACTGTTCAGCTGGGAGCTGACTTCCATAAATGTGTTTCCAAATACTGCCTTTTCAAACAGACCAGGTAAGTACTTGCAAATGAATTTTAATGCTTGGCTATAATCAAGAATAGCATGCTTAGTATTAAGTAAGCCTCAATCAAATTTAACAATAATTATTTATCAAATATGTTAAAGTGAAAACAAGTTAATATGGGGGGATGGGAATTTATATAGTTGCCGTTTTATTATGTATTAAAATATTTAACATGTATAAGGAAAATTTAAAGCAGAGTACCCTGATAATCATTTCTCTGTTCTTAAATTAAAATACAAACTACGTAGTTAATTCTAATAATTTTACGAATAATCAACAAAGTCAGATGAAGATAACCCCAAAATGAAAACAAAAATAGGATGAAATAGGGTCTTACAAATCTCAAATGTAGCATTTAAAAACTCTCCAGCCTAAACTCTGATTTGGTATTTTCCTTAGAGGGACTGAAAGACAGAATGGCCCTGAAAACCAGGGTGAATGTAAGTTTCCTAAAGCTGTGTCAGGAAGTCAGGAAGATGAAAGTAGTGTATCTGCAGCAAATTAATAGACTCGCATGTGAGCAGCACACTCATTTATTTCAACTGTCAAATACCAAATTCCAATTTTACATGTTACTAGAAACCCTTAAAAAGAATCACAAGACTGAGCTAGCCAGCACGAGCACCAAACACACCCCACTACAGAGAATACTACAGTACACCAGCAATTCATACGGGACACAAACAATAGCTCCATTTACAGACAATTATTGTCAGCATAAACACAAATATTTTTGCCAAGGCCATTGTAACAGTTACATTGCAAAACATGTTTACCAGCTTCATTACTCCAGAGATACATTTGATAAACAGTAAAAAGGCATTACAGTTTTAGATTTAAGTACATTGTGACTCTTAAGCTCACGTCAAACAATTCCAACCAGACAACAAAAAGGCCTTCCTTGAAGTATTACCATCAATAAGAGTTGAAAAAGCAGCCTTTCCATTTCTACTTATGTATTGCACTTAATACCATGACACTGCAGCCTCTGAGGGTCAGATTAATTAAGATCAACAGCAGCTGCAGTGCAACGTGAGAAGCACACTGCCACAGCTCTCACCACTCCAGCCCAATTACCTGCAGCATTCCAACACCGGACAACTGGCAACTACCATACTCCTCACCAAGTCACTAACTCCCACTGGCCTACTGATAAATGCTATAAAACAAACTATCCTCTTTTTAACTTGGCCTGAAAAGCTGACTGCACCTGCTGCAGGATGCAACGATTAGTCCCAGAGAGATGCCTGCCAGTTAAATCTTTACAGATGTTGCTTAACTTTGCTACGAGCCGTGTTCAAAGATGGAAATGGGACAGCAATCAGACACCAGCCCTTCTAAGCAAATCCTTCTATGTTCCATTTCTAAAATCCAGGCTGACAAATTCACAAAATTAAAGGTTTTCTCCTATGGCCAAAAAGCTACTGATCACTGAAAACACAAATTCTGTAATCAGCTACTGAGGACAACATCTAAGCTAATTCAATGAATTAAAGAACAAACAAAATCAAAGAATATTTGAAAAATTTGTTACTCTTACAGGTTGCATCTCTTAAAAAAACCAGGAACATGTTTCTTCTACTGCACAAAGAAGAAAAGAAAAACGATTAGGAGATTCTCGCATTTTTTATTTTTGTTTTTTAAATATTAGCTCCAACACCATGTTCTGAACAATATCCCTTAAAATTTTGCTCTGCTGCAGGAGACCACTGAAGTATTGTATGAAAAATTTAAACTACGTAGAAGAGGAAAATTTAAAAAGTTTTCAGTGCGTACTGATTTCACCTATTCTAAGGTTTTGCTTTTGTGTTGATTTTGGTTGTTTTTAAGTTTGGTTGTTGTTGTTGTTGGTTGGGTTTTTTTTTTGGTTGTGGGGTTTTTTTCCGCAGAATGCACGAATCCAGAGAAGATATATTCTTAATTAATAATTGCTTTGCATAAATCTTAACTTTATCAAAGAACAATACTGCTAATAGAAGCACCTTCATCAACATAAACTTTCTAATTTACCGACTTTTCAATTATATTGCAAACTGGTTACAAGCAATCACCAAAAAAAAAAAAAAAAAAAAAAATTGAAAACCATCAAATATGGCTTTTCCCTGTGCTGACAGCCATCCTCACTTTGTTCTTTTATTTGCCTAGCAAGTGCACATAAGTTAGTCTGTATCATTTATTAAAGTTAGACTAATCACTCCAAATGCATCACAAGTTTTTTTAAATCTCTTACGCAGAACAAAGACACAGCATTTTCCTGCAACTAAAGCCATTTACTAGAGTCAAAGTTTCTTCACCCTCATTCATTAACATGAATAAGTCCCTAAATGAAGAAGAAATCCGTGAAAAATTTTGACAAACTTTCACTCAAAATTTCTCTAAGCCTACCAAATGAAAAGCTGCTAAGTGATAGTACAGTGGTGAGTTAGATATGGAGCAATTTCAAGATCATACCAAGTTACAGATTCAGTTTCATCTTCCTTTTAAATGTAAAATAGTAAGGATCTGCTGGCTAACAAGCTAACTTTTTTTTTTTTCTTCTGTTCCAGTAACCAGGCAACAGACAACTGTCCAACTGAGAATTATCTCTCCGAACAGCTGGCAATCAACACTTGGGGGGTTTTGGTGGTGGCTTTTTTTTTTTTTTTAACTAGTAGAAAGATCAGTGATTCCAGTGATTACAAACCTACACAACTCTTAATTCCGCCTCTGAAGTCTCTACTCACTAGTTAGTCATTTCCTCAGTCCTGTTCTCCCCCAAGTTAGCCATAAAAGTTAATTCTTTTCAGCAGAATTTGAAAATCTTAGGTAGACTGGAGAAGTCTCTAATTCAGTAATGTTAGCAATTACAAAAAAAAAACTACCAAGAATAATACGGAGGATGCAATTACTAATGTATGGCAAACCACCTTTAAAGAACCATGACAACAGCTAGTAAACTAACACCATTCTAGCTTCTGATTCCATTTCTTTTATTTTCTGCTCTATAGCAGAAAAAACCAGCATTACTTCAAGGGTGGAGTTTTAGAACAGATTCTTTTCTCTACTAGACTTTAGGTTATTAAGAGTTATAAATTAACATGAAAATTCCTTTATTATAAAAGAGATAATAACAGTGAACTAAGCGTGCTATATTACAACCTCCCCCTTCCTAACAGTTTAATAGGAGTAATTGAGCTCGAAAGTGAACTTACTAATTATAAATTTCTGTAAAGCTGTGTTACACATTCAGTGTGCCTGAAAGGTTTTGAAGAGTCAGAATAACGGAGTTTTCAGAAGGGCACTTGCAGAGATTAGTTAAATGATGTCCCATAGCACATATGTGTTTTTTTAAAAAGCTGATATTCAAACACAAAACACCTCCATCTCAAATACAGGTCAATAGGTACTAACACAAGAGCCACACAACACTTTATACACTCTTCACAAGAAGGGGGAGGAAGCTCCTACCTTTTGTATTCTCTAAACATTTAGATCATTACTGATTAAAAATCTGCTACACAACAAAACAGCTAATCTAGTCTTAAAAGCAGTAAAGCCTCATTTCCATTTAATTATGTTTTTATTAATCTCTGCTCTTAATGTGATCTAATTTCAGTACACATACGACTTCATATTCCGATAAATTGGAAAACGCCGAGCTCAAATTCACTCAAGCACCAAGTTCAGAAGAGGCAAGATCCCATTGCAAGATAAACAACATGAGGAGATGCAACGTCATTTTGCACGACCGTATGTGCACGTTTGTGTGTGTGTGTGTGTGTGTGTGTGTGTGAGAGAGAAAGAGAGAGAGAGAGACAGAGGCAGGAGCACAGACAGACACAGAAAGAGAAAGCGAGTGCACCAGGCATTCGCAGTGGAAAAAAAAAAAACACATATATTCAGAGTAGTTTTCAGTCCAGTGCTCACTATAATTCAACATGGAGAAACGGAGAAGACGAGAGCTTAATACAACAGGAATACTGACTCTTTCTTATATTGTTCAAAATAAAACCATATACAAATATAGCTTCACAGAACAGCAACTTGTTTTATGAAATTCACTTGATTAATATTAAAGTAGTATAGCTACACCTTTATTGAAATTTCAGACCAGAACCTACTAGTCAATACACACTGTACTTCTCTGCAGGTAGGATCAGCACCATTTCATTTTAAAGTAGGGCATATTTGGACATTTTAATTTCATTTCCACTGAACTAGGGAGACAGGCCTGAAGAGGAAAGAACTGGGGACAATCTAAGCACAATAACCAGTCAAATTGCAGGAGTCCAGACAATTAGGAAAAGTCAGCTGATAACCTGAAAAGAGAACAATAAATTGTATACTCAAAAAAATAAGACTGTAGTGGGCAGTAATGTATTTATATACTGCTTCCTATTTTGTAAACTAAAATACTCAATGAAAAGCTGTTTTTTCCCTTCAATTTCTTGTAATAAGAGCTGTCATATAATTCTTCAGTAATTATGTCACCTTTTGATGCACAAAAATAATTCCAACAGAAATCAGTCTGCATACTGAAGTCCTATATCACAGAGGAAAAAAAAAAAAAAAGAACACTATTAGATCATAGGAACTACTAACAACTTCTGCATTACAACCAACTTCCTTCTTTCCAACCAGCGACTTACTTAGACTGTGCTAAAACTTTTCAGAAATACAGGAAAGTTTCACAGAAGCTTTGGTGAGAGAACATTCCACACAGAAAAGTACATTATACACATTTATAGTCACAAGCATCAGAGGTATGGAGTGGGTAACTTCTGTTAGGAAAACAGAGTAATTTTTAAAGAAACTTTGCAAGAAACACAAAGCATCTCTTCATATTAGCTATTTCACAAGATTTGTATTCCCTAACACTCTATGAACACAAGAGCCTGGAAGAAACCCAAAGGCCATCAGCTCAGGGAATGCCAGGACCTCCGAAAATTCCATGGGCTGGTGGTCAAACGCAAACAGAACGAGAACTACCCAGGCTGGAATCCTTTTCTCACCCCTGCTCCCTGCTTTACCAGGTATCAGTCACCAACTTCCTGAAGACACTCGTTTTCTATTCGACACACTGTGGCTGCAAATTCAAAACAGACTATGAAGTCAAACCGGAACTTCATTTGCACCTGTTACAGTGAAAGTGCTGGAGCCTTACTGCCTGGTTATTTTTATTATTACTACAGATTTTCAGAGAGAATGCGTTTATGTCAAACATTTTTGATCGTGTCATTCTAGCTTACCAATATTTATTTTTCCAAAGGTCTTCTCCAACTAGTGATGGATCCTTACAATTTGCTACACAAAAAAATATGTAATTCTGATTTAATAAGAAAACAGAAGAACTATGCTAGAGCACTGAACAAAAGATCTAATCTCTAGAGCGTCCTTTCCAAGTGAGTGTATATAAACTATAGTAAAATGAAAAGGCTTGTAATTTTGTATTTGGAATATTCTTCATAAACACCAATTTTCTGTAACATCCTTGCATATCTGATACCACCTCATGTATAATGCAGCAAATCTATTTCATTTTCATCTATTGACAGTGAATTTAATTTACTATTGCAGCTCTTTACTCAGATTATGTTATTAATTCTGCAATCAGGCTCTTTTGAATGTTTTTATTTCTTCTAAGAGTTTTCACAATACTACATTGATTTATTTTTTTCCACCCTGACATACCTTCCAAAATAAAGGATCATTTTTTCCTAACTTTCTAAAGAAAAGTAAATATGAGAAAAAAAGAAAAAAAAAGAAAAAAAAAGACAAGCATCAGTTCATAAGCTGTATCTTTCAACAGGAAAATCCACAAGCACCACTTTAACCTCTGACATTTTAGCATTATAAACTACACTCATTGAAGAGATGTACAACAGGTGCATTACATTTTCCACATTAAAAATCATCATTGCAAATAGACCACAATCTCACCAATAATAAAAAACAATCCACTTGTGCCTGACACTAAAGTTAAAAGGATTGGAAAGCAAAATGTTCCAACGCTTGTGTTCTGTTTACATCCATACCAACCGCCTTCACTATTTTGTAGAATTCAGTCATCTTGATAAACTAGATCAAATGCAAAGCAGTCCTTATTTTTCCAACAGAAAAGAGTCGGTTACAGTTAGTCAATCCAAGTCTAAATCACCACTTATTCTTCAAAATAACAAAATCAAAACACAAAAAAGCACATTACCTATGTTATTATTTCACATCAGTTTTTAAAAGGTCCTCTAAGACAGTTCAATTACAGAATGCTAATTTGTTCATCTTGAGGAAAATAAAAACAACACTTATTCAGTCCAGAAGCTAAAATCTTGTTTATCATTATGTAAGACTCCACTTTTCAGAAATCTTAAAGGAGATATGTAAGTCAGGAATTTTTTTATCGTTATACGCAAATATTAAAAACTTGTTTCTAGTGTGCAAAGACAGTTGATACAAAATATTCCTTTATTCATCTGAAGTATTTCACTTTTATAGCAGAGGTTTTTTCCACCATCATGGTAAACATAACATAAAGAATATCTAAAGAGCAGCACTTGTCCTCTTTGCTTCACTCCAGAGCCAGTGAACAAAGAAGTGAAGCAGAAAGAAGGTACATAATGGATTTAACGTAAATGGCCCATTCTTTAAGAGGCGGCCTCTCATTTTTACTCATTCTAGCTTAATTGTCATTACAATGTCTGGAAACTTCAAACGAACAATTATTTTTACGCCAGCTGTCAAGTTGGTTCCTTAAAGCCAAATCTACTTATTTTTTAAACTAAAAAAACAAAGGAATCAAAATGTTAATATTTTTTTTCTTTTCAGAAACATCTCTAAACGTATTTCAAGCACTTAGACTGCAAGACTGTGCCCTGTTCATTCCATACAACAAAACACAACATTTATATTCACTGTTGCACTTTGTAGCATACTTTTCAAAGAAATAATGCTTCCAGCTGCACTAGAAGCTCAGTCCTCAATATATGAAACACAATGGCATGTACATACATCCCCTGGGATATAAAAATAAAGAACTGGCTCGTTTTTGCACCTACCTGGGTAAAAATCTTTGGATTTAGACAGCTTGATGGTGGCCCCAGTCTCTTTCTGCAACTGAACAATTGTCTGTCCTCCCTTCCCAATTATAGATCCAGCGGCATAACTAGGTATGAGGACCTTTAGAAAATACTGGCCATCCTCTGAAAAATTGAGATATGCATGGTTAATGTGGCTTACAAACTTTGGTTCCTCCTCCCCAGACCCATAAGTAAACAAAATGTTACACCTTTAAACTCATCCAGTAATTCATGCATTTACATCTAACCAGTTGCGTCATTCTACAAGACACGTTTGGAATATGCCTTTGACATTTTGAAATGCGTATGTTTATTCTGAGCAAGTTAGAGAACCCAAATAGACCCTTTAATTCTGCAAAATAAAATAAAATCCGAATTATATTTTAAAGGCGCAATTTTCCCCAATGGTAACCACCACAGCACGCAGAAATGATTGGACCCCTTTTAAAAAATAAAGCTCTGCACAAAAGCATGCCTGGTGACAACTACAACCTTGCCTGAAAATACTTCAAAAGAAATGCCAAAACTAAGAAGAAATTAATTGTAAATTCTGATGGGCTATTTGTTTGTCATTAACAAACATATGAGAATAGCAATTAGCTATTGCCTGCATTCTTCTTAAGTGAGCAAAACTACTACTCTGCTACCAAATAACCCACCCAAAATGTGGGGTTTTATTCCAAGCATTTCATCCACTGCCAAGAAAACAACTCAACATGGTGCGGATGGAATCACTTGCCTAAGTAATCCTGATATATTCCTTTAGCACTTCTTAAGCGACAATGATCTCTTTTAAGCTCATTAATTAAAGGACATTAGGAAGAATTTTTCCCAATTGATCAAAAGCCTAAGTCACTTATTTTAAATACACTTAAAAGGTGACGGGATAGACAATGCCAGTCCTCTACCCACCACTAACGTTAAGGCACACACTCGGAACAGGGGAAAATTTAAAAAAAAATTAATGAATGGAGTGGGAAAAGAACAAAAAAAAAAAAAGGATTCCCAGTGTGATTCGGCAAACTGTCTGTGCCCTCGCCCCAGTGCTAAATCTAGCTACACTGAAATCTAAGGACCTTCTGTGACCGGCTCCTTAAAAGTGCAAGACAATGAGGGTACGGTGGTTCTCAGGCTCTCCCCAGTATATAAGGCAACGTCCCATTGGCATGGATATTAAGATTTTTATCGTGAAACCTGTTTCCCAAAGTTGCCATTTTCGTCCCCGAGCAAGGGGAACGATCCCGGTTCACCTTACTTATCTTATCTGAGACTACAAGTGTCTCAAGCAGTGCCTGCGTGTGACAGCCGTGCCCACCCGTACGAGCATTGCTGGCGGAGCCGTGCACTACGCGCAGCCAGACCGCTGCTCTTAATACCGGGCAAATAAATTCACCTCTGCCTCGGTGCATTGTTATGACGGCTCCAGCGCAAACGGATGGAGGAGATGCTGGTCCCGTTATAACTCATCTCCTCCAGGAAGAGCAGGATGTTAACTAGCGAGTCCCCGCAGCCGAGAGGCGACTCCCCCCTGCCACCAGCCAGCCCTCGCCCCCAGCACGGCACACACACGCCGTGGATGCGCTGACAATAGAAGTGAGGCCAAGGAGGAGGAAAACGCACGGCAAGGCTGAAATTCAACTTGCGACCCAGAGGATGTGGAAGGAGGAAAGTGCGTTTGCCACCTCCTTCCAGCTGCCATTTATTTTTCGCCCATCGTTAGACGGGCGAGGGAGGCAGCTGGGCTGCAGAAGCCCCTTGTGCTCCCCCTCCTAGTCTCCGTAGGGTCACGGCTGGGGATATTAAATAAAAAGACTGGTAGATGCTGAAAACCGACGCCATTTTGATGAATGATAACATTAGAGAAATGGGAATGTTTGGGGGGGAAGGGGGGGGAGGCAAGCAGGCAGGTAGGTAGAGAAGCGGAGAAGTGGGTGGGTTGGGCGGGGGGGTGGGGGGTGGGGGGGGAGGTGACAGAGGATATACCCACCGCCCGTGTTGGTCCTCTTCGTGCTGCCGGCTTCAGGGGGGGCTTCAAGCGGTCTTTTCCGGGAGTCCGGCGGGTCCAGGTCTATGGGAACCCCGGTGTGGGTCCCGTTCTGCTGGATGGGAGCTGCCGCCATCATGTTTGCTGCTGCTCGGAGGAGAATTGTCTCTTCCCTTCTGTGGTGGGGGGGCAGGGAGGGAAGGGGGGAGGAGGAGGAGGAGGAGGAGAAGGAAGGGGGAGGAGGAGGAGGAGGAGGGGAGGGGGCTCGTCCCGTTCTCTTGTCCTTTTCGAAAATGTAGAGCTAAGCTCGGGATTGTCGAGGATGCTGCGCGCCTTGTTTATCTGGCACCCGGGGGGAGGGAAGGGAAAGGAGGGAGGGAAGCGGGCAGGACTGGGCTGGAGGAGCAGCTGCAGTGCAGTGTCAGGAGGAGATGAGGAGAAGGGAGACAGGGGAACGAGGGGGGCGAGAGAGGGAAAAGAAAGGGGGAGAGGGGAGGAGGAGGAGGGGGGTGGAAGAGTGAAAAGAGTGAGACAGGAGGAGGAGAGGACAGAGTGGGAGAGGAGAGGAGGGGAGAGTGAGTGAGTGGGAGAGGAGGGAAGAGAGAACGAGTGAGACTGAGGCGGGGAGGGAGGGAGGAGAGGAGGGAGGGAGCGAGCGAGCGGTGTAAATGGTGGGCGAGGGAGTGAGTGGGAGATGATTCACGCTGCCTCTGAGCCCCCCTCCGTCCCTAAAGCCGCGCCCGGCGCTGCGGCTCGGCTGCCCGCGGCTCTCGGGCTCTCCTGCCCTCCCTCACTGACGGGCTCGTGTGCTCGGGGGTGGAGAGGGGGCTCTGCCTGTGCGGCTGTGCTCCGCTCTCGCCTCAGCACCACCGCCGGGCGTATTGGCGGCTGGCTGGCCAGCGGCCATGGGCTGGGGGCCGCCACCCTCGGCGACACCGCAGAAGCCCCCAAAACAGAGGAGGTTGAAGGCGTGGGAGGGGGTGCAAGTGCAGAAGTGAGGGGTGGGGGCGGGTGAAGGGGCGCGGGTGGGGGCAGGAGGAGGCCGGGGATAAAACAGCAGGGCGGGTCTTCCTGTGAAGACGGACGGGAGATCCGGCCAATCGGAACAAAAAAGAGCGAGGTTGGGATTGGAAGGTACAGCCAATCACGAGCCGCGGCTGGAAGAGCCGTTGCGGGTTGGGGGGGAGACGGGGGCGGTTTAACCTCTGCGGCGGCCGCCGGCGGAGGGAGGGGGGGGGGAGGTGGCGGCGGCGGCGGGGGCGGAAAGGAGAGGGAGAGGGGTGGGCGGGTGCCTGTGTGTGTCTGCGTGTGCGTGTATGGGTGTGCGGGGGGCCGGCGTCCGCCCCGGGAGGGTCCCCGCCGTGATGCGGCGTCACCTGGGTTACACGCTGCGCCTCATAGGTCCGCAGCTGCGTGGGAGGAGGGCTGAGGGTGCCCGCGGAGGCGGTGGGGTAGCGGGGACATGTCCTCCTGGAGGCCGGCGACTCCACCTCAGCGCGGCGCGGCGCGACCCGCCTGGGGCTTTTCCTCTCCGCTCCGTGCCCGGAGCCTTGGACGCGCCTGGCTGCATCGCGCAGGCTTGTAGAAAAAAAAAAAAAAATAGTAAAGATATTATTTTTGCATTGTGATAGCCGGACTAGCTGGAGCTGTGGGATACAGAGCGGCATTTCTTACGTAAATATTTCGTAGAAAATTCAGAGAGGTTTCACTGCGGCGAAGGCTGTTTCTGCTTACCAATCTCAAATTACTCAGGTTGACGCTTTAAACATTGTAAGGTGCAGGGGGGCGGGGATGGGAGGGCTTGGGGGTGGTGGTGGGGGGGGTGGATTGTCTAGGCGCTATGTAAAGCGTTTTACTCGGCTCTTTGCTGTTTAATTGATTAATTGCCTTCAAGAAAAAATCTCAAACTGATAAAATGGTAATGGTAGTGGTCAGTACTAGAACATCAGTTCTGTACAGAATTTAGAAACGTGTTTATTGCGTTAGACATGCTCCGTGCTAAATTTGTATTGATACGCATGTGTGCAGAATGGCTGCTGACTTGATTCCTCTTACTGTGCAAGCTTAAAACCTGGCTGTTTGTGGATGAAATCCAATTTCCATTTTAAGTTCCCTGGGATATTCGGCCTTAGTTTTAGCAATCACTTACCATCAATGCTGTCCCAAACAATTTCTAGTACTTTAAAATACAAATCTCATTGTAATATATAATACATCTACTTTTAAATTATAAGCCATATACATAGTGCATTACAGGATATTAATACATGGACACTTTAACATTGAAACAGGCTCCTGCCTGAAGGCATTTACAAATTAAGAACTCAATCCACCACTATACATAACTTCCAATGACTTCTTTGGGAATTGTGTCCTGGGAATGCAGTACCTAGCCTCTCACAGGCAGATGAAATAGATACGGCAGATTCAGTAACAATTTGATAGCATATTTGGTCAGAAAAATGATTGCATGAAAATGGAACTTTCTTACTCATCATATACCCTTTGTATCTAAGATACTCTGATGCGTAATTGCTTAGTTTACTGACTGAAATAAAATTTTAGGCTTCTGTTACCTTGGCAGTTGCTGAGAGAGTTATGGTACAGCAAGCTGGGGACTGGTTCTAGCTCTTCCATTTTCTTTATTAAGTTCCAGTTGAAAAATTTTAATTAGTATTTGAGCCAGAAAGAGCACAGCTTGACTTGAAAATCTCAGGTGCAGTTTGTAGGGTCATCAGTTGTAGGAGGCCTCTTTTCATTTGTAAACTAAGCTAACCATTTATGGAAAATTTTGAAGACAAAAATAAAAAAGCCTCACAATGTTCAAATGAAGCCATCTTGAGTCAATTTCCACGGTGAAACTGGATAAATTATAATACTGCTCCCTTTATCTCACTGAATATGTCCCATTCATCTGTAGAAACATTGAATCAAACAATTCTCTTATTTTAAGACCACATCTGTTTTACTGTGCCCTGCACACCAATTTTAATTATGTGGCAGATCTGATTGGATTCAGCACCTGCAAGTCTTCCCTTTGGGAGCTCCAATTAGCCTATAAAACATTTACTTGATTGCATCCTTTAAACAAAACTATTGTCTCACCCTAACAACAGGAATATTAAAGTGTAGATTAAAAAAGGGGTTTAATGTGGTAAGTGGCGTGTGTGTTGTTTGTGTATCTGTCTTCTATAAGCTTAGAGGAAAAAGTGGTAATCCTGAAACCTAATTTCCTCAGACTCAGCAGATGTCTGTCCTGCGTTAGGCTGTTTCTTTACCAACAGCTGCTTCACAAGTGCCTCCCCTTGTCTCTACAGAATGCCTTTGTTTAATAATTTCCCGATATGGTATCTCTCAGTCCCACTAAAACATGCTTTTTCAACTTTTCTGGTACCTAATAGTACATTTTTATAGTTTAATAGGCAGGTTTATCTTTGTAGAATTTTATATAACTAGCCTGTCTGCTAGTTTCTTAGTAGCAGTTCTACTTAACTAAGGAAATAGCTGCATCTAATAAAAATTTCAAGAAATATTGATTTAATATTATTAAAATTATTAATTATTGCCGATCTGCTCCACAATATGCTTATTTCTCCTTATTTTACTGCTTGGAACAGTAATAGCTGAGGTTTAGGGGGGCGTATGGCACAAAGTGCAGCCCTCTAGTGGTAGAGGTCACAGGAGTTTAAAGCAAGCTGTGGTTTCGCCGTGAGTGGGGAGCAAAGAAACGGCTTTTAGCAAAATGCAAGCAACCTAGAACACTGCCCTGAAGCGTATCAGGTGTTGTTCCTGCTCTGAAACACAAGTGAAAATAGCTGTGGAGGCCAGTAGTACAGCCTTGCTTCTACTCTGTTGTGATTTCTATGGAGAAAGGAGCAAAGGAAAAATGAAAAGTTGGATCAGCAGAATTTTATGCTTTTCCCAAATCTGTGTTATCTGTTTCTCAGCTTTTCGTTTTCAGCCAGCCCTAGACTGGCATACCTAACCAGAGTTTGTTCAAACTGTTGTGGGACTTTGATTTCTTTTGTTTCTTTCCATCATGTCCTGCCAGGTACTGTATTCTAAAACTTAAGAGTTACTTCAGTGATAGCATGGAATACAAATTCAGTTTGCCAGCCTTATTTCTAAAAGTGCTCTTGGCTAGTGGAGGTGTGGATGGTAATGTTCAAAGTAATCTCTCCCACAGACATGAGAGCTGTGTTTAAAAATAAAACAGATTAGGAAGAGGCATAAACCCAAGCAATTTAGCATATATTTTTAACAAATAGAAATCTGGAGAATAACTTAGGTAAAGTTCTAGTAAATATCACATGACCTGATGAAGTCCAATGTGTGGAAAAAGACTAATTCTCCCTTTCTGTGTAAAGGTGATGGATATTTTTTTTCTGGCCAACAGAACGAACAGTTTACTTTTCCCCTAATGGGAAATATGACAGAGCCCAATAATCATTAGATGAGAAACGATACCTCTTAAACATCCTGGCTAGATAAAAGAAAATAAATTGGTCTTCTTCCAAAATGGTGTTGCTACTATTGGCAGTTTTTCATTAGTTGATGTGATTCCTTGTTAACTTGGGCTCCACTAAAATTACAGCCAGAGATGAAAACATAAGTCTCTAAATTCTTGCATTTATGCCTCCTGTTTTTTTTTTCTCTATTAATCTATCAGATAAAATATTAATTTTCATTATATTATGAAAAGTTGCTGGTTTAAATGATACAGAAGTTGTTCACTATTGAAAAAAAAATGCTTCAATGGAACTTTTCCAAAATTGCAGCAAAATTAACCTTAGAAAAATTGAACCCAGGGTCCAGAAAATAAAAAGCTAAATACCTACTATACAGGGAGTGACCTGATTATTTACTTTTCCACTTGTATTTCTTTTATTATCTGCACCTATATGCAGATACGTGCAGATATAATAGACATTTCCAAGCTAAAATCCCAGTGTTTATAGTTGCACTCTTCACAAAAAAACAGCACAGACAATTGCTAAACTCTTTCATGTTGTAGAACATTACTGTGTAGTAGCTTTCTTTTTCCTGGAAACTGAGGATGGTAACTTAAAATTGGTAACAATTTGACTATGATATTTATCATGACATGAATATATTGGCCAAACATCCTTTTCTATTGGTAGGAGAGAGTGAGTGTAAAAAATCAATGGCCATGTCTACTGTCTCAGCAGAGGGATTACCTGCCTCCTCCTATTCTCACAATATTAATCAAAATTTGCAAATGCTTTTTTTTTGTTATCCTTCAGGAATACATAACTGAATTGTTCCAGTTCTTCATTCCTGATTCTATTGTCTTGTGTTTTTTATTTCCTGGGATTACCTGAAGACCTATCCAGATCTCAGTGTGAAAAAGAGCGTAGCCTCAGGACAAGGTAGTTTTTCATCCCTCCCAGAGAAGTGAATACATGGATCAGGGCATGATCCATGAAACTCCAGTGGCTAGACACTTCCCTTAAAAAGGCATCTCCATGGTGATCTTTCTGTACAGTAATATGAAGACCAAAAGGTTTTCAGAATGAAAGAAATTGAAGACTTGATTTCAGTTACCTTCTAATAATAGTATTTTCTGGGAGGTTTGGGGATTTGGGTTATTATTTGATTGCTTTTGTTTTAAATATGAAAACAGATAATTCAGGGATTAAAACTGGTACAGACTAGGAATAATTTGATTGTAATGAAACAATGGGGTAATATGGTTTGTAAGAAATCACCTTCTGTTGCTCACGATCAGTTTACAGTGTTACTGATCGTGTACCTCTTACAAAACAACATCAGTGAAGCATCTTTTCTACAAGCTGAATTCAGACAGTTATCACTCCAGATGCTTCAGCATGTATTCTTCTAACAGTATAGTGAACAGGGTATTTTTCAAGGAATCAGCCTCTGTTATTATAATTGCTCTAGCAGTATTACTATTTTATGTCTCATTTTGCCCACCCACTAACAGCTGTTTTGTTTGAAATTTTTGCACTTTATGACAAATTAAATATGGAAAAAAAAAAAAAAAAGATGTGCAGCAAAATACATTTTTTGATCTTCTGTTGTCAAGCCTGGCCCCCTTCCTGTGAACCAAAAGACCTGGACCAATGCAGCACCCCCTAAGTGATCATAAGGACATCTCTGAAAGAGCTCTGCCATTCTCTCATAGAATCTGATATAGTCTTAGTTGTTCTCATAAATTAAAACTATTAAAAGCAGATCATATTTTTAAATTTATTCTTACAATATAAGACCACAGTCAGGATTTTTGAAAGTTCCTATAATCCATCTGACAAATGAGTTATTTTAGTGAAGATCAGAAATCTTGCTGGAAAAGGCATGGAATGAGGGCAAGTAAATATGTCACACAGGGAACAAAGGAAAACCAAGAATGAGGCAATGAAGGGAAAGGTACTGATTTTTTTTTTGTGTGTGTGTGCCAACCATGATTTATATTTGAGTTGCTCTGCTCATTTTGCTCACTGACAACATGTATACTATTTAGGATCATAAACAAATTCATGGCTTGGCTTCACCAACAAAGATTTAAGAAAGGTTCTACCTACACTTGCTGCAAAGAAGATGCCATTGACCACGGGGAGCCAACCAGATGGGGGGTGGAGATGAGCTTTGGTTAAGCCACCTTTTCTAGACTCCTCTCCATGTGGAGCAAGCAGTGATCTCCTTGAAAAAGGCTGCTTGGTCACTCAGGATGCTGCCAAACCAGACTGTCATCTCCTGGGTCAGTCTCAAGCAACCTAAGTCCTGTGCTGCCTGCATGCAGGGTTGGGTCTGCAGCTTCCAGTGCACCTTTCCCCGGTTGTTTCATCCCTCACCTGTCACTGCAGGGGTTGTACAGGTGTGGGTACACCCTTCCAGCCTGTACTGTGGATTTTTTAGGTGTGGCACAGCATGCATGGAACTTGCCCCACCCTTTACTCCTAAGGTTCATCTGCCAGGGCCCAGCAAGTGACAGCAAAGTCCTCAGGACATAGGTTTAGTTAGAGTATCCTTCTCTTAGCTGAATGGCCTTACAGGGCTAAACGAGCTCTATCTACCCAGGTTTGGAGTTAGAGTTGTCCTTCTCCTAGGATGACAGAAAGTGAGCCCATCCTGTCCATGGACACACCTTGTCTGACCCTTCAGGTGTGACCTGTCTGGCATGGAAGACCCTGCTGGAGGCAAATGCCCCCTCCAGCAGAGCTCCCAACCTCACAAGGGCACACAAACTTTGTGACAAGGGGGTGCCCATGGAGGGCACGAAAGACAAATATGTCCTTGTAATAATACTGCTAAACTCTGCTGCAGTTAACCAGCAACAAAATCCACTTTTTTTTTTTTTTTTTTCAAGTATAAATTGTAATCATATTTCCAAATATTAAGCTATTCCAGCAAAAGTAATTTTTACAAATATAATAGTATTACAGCGCTAGGTTTTTTGCCATTGGAAAGGTAATAAAAGTCATATCTCCAATATTACTGCAGTAGTAATAGTTCGTAGTAGAGATCTAGAGATATTTAAAAATCATTTAAAAAGGTTTACCATATAAAAATGCACATGTCAGCAGATTCAAAATTAATTTTCAGCACAGTGACATTTTAGGCAATAGTTATTACCTTTAAGAATACAAAGTTACACTGAGAACTTCAACTGATTCTTCTCTAGAGTTTAGCAAATGTCTTAGAGTTTTTTCTTGAAGAAATTGTTTCAACAACAAAAATTTGTTATTCCAGTGTTTCTACCTGTCTGAAATCAAGTCTCACTAAATAACCCTGAATTTGAAAGTCTCCTGATGGGGGAGGGCAAACATATAGGATATGCCCTTACTGTCAGGAGAAATTGGCCAGAATGATTTAGAACATATACTCCGAGTTTGCCATGGAAAGATGTTTCTGTGTGTCAGCTGCACACAAATGCTATCTGGCCCCAGAGAAAGCATGGGGATTAGACATAATGCTGCCTATTTGAGACAAAGGGGATTCCTTAGTATAGCAGGGTTAAAATAGACAGCTCATCAGTAGTACAAGTCTATCTAAATTATTTAGTTACCATTTTGAGCCAGAAGGAAGCAGTGGCAGATTATTAATTACTTTGGCGATTTATTCATCTTGTTATTTTGTTTCAGTGAAAGCAGCACTGGAAACATGAAAAGGTACTAAAATATGAGGCCTTTTTTACTTTAGCCAATTTAGAGTCACTTTCTTTTTTTAATGATTGTTGCAAAATATATCAAAGCCTGATATCATGAAATCACTATGTAAGTGGATACATAATTCTAAATTCAACCAAAGTGAATGGAGCAACTCATATACTCAAAATAAAGCATCTGTTTATCTACCTCACTGAATTAATGCTTTGTTTTCAGTTCAATGGGAGAGAGCCACAATGCCTCAATATTGCAGATTTATGCCACCAAATTTCACCCAAGCATACAGTAAGTCAATGGGAATCTTTCTACTACAGTCTTGATTACCTTTCTGAATATGTGGGCTTTTAAACATTTTAATTTTTTTTTACTCTCACTTTTAATATTTCATATATTATGTTTAGAAACTTTTTTTTTTTTTTTTTTTTAAACACTTCAGATAGAAGTCCATGGACCTACTGGAAAGAAAGGACCTTCTGAAAAGAAGTCTGTTGACTGCAGGGGGTTTTAAGTAATTCAATACAGAATACTTAAGGGAAAAAAAGTAGTGAACAAAGTAAGGAAACTTTACAAAAGATGTTAACATAAATTGCAAAATGTTCATGCAATAAGGGAGATTCTCCTCATTTTCCAGAATTTTGCATTGAAATATTTAGGCATAATGAAAGCATTCAGGAATATAGAATCAGTTCTTTCTAAGAAATTATATATAAACAAAATAACAGCTGGTAGAAAATTTAAAACTTGGCTGTTACGAAAGTGAAAACTAAAGACATACTTTCCAATAACTAAAGATCATAAGTTAAGGTGAAAATCTTTACTTAACCATTGTTTATATTAATGATGAGAGATATGTAACTTTCCAAACCATTATATTTATATCTATCTATCTATCTATCTATAGATATTTATATAAAGCCTCATTATGTTTCCTGTAAACTTTGGGGTATATTGTTTGTTGTATTCTAGCCCAGCAGGAAGACTCATGTTTCAAACCTTCTAAATATTTGTATTCTTGTTCTTATTTTCACGTAGAAATTTAAGCTGTTTGCTGTAGGACAGAAAAAAATCGTATGTTGAAACAGTAAAGATAAAATACTGCAGAACTGAGTCATTGCAAGTGAGATGAATGCCCATAGAAAAGTACAAATCACCAAAAAACTCAGAAACTGGATCATTGTGCAAATTAGCAACAATGCTTACAGATTCATCAGAGCTGACAACAAAGGTATTTATTTATAAGCAGACCTCCTGCCTCTGTCTCATGCTGTCAGTGCTTTGGATTGACTGCTGTTAGATCCCTGTAATCCTGAGCCCCGGGATCTTGTCCTACATGTTTACCCCACTTGGTGTGCCTGTTAGTAAGTACTTAAAATGGAAATGAACTCTAATCTTTGTATGTGTTTAGAATAAAGGGTTTTAGTCCCTACTTTTCATGATTGTTTTTTTTTTAGGTAAATCTTATTGAAAACTTGTGTTCAGTCTGATAGCTTCTAGTTGCTAGTTTGACAAGTCAAGTTTGGTTAATGCCTTACATTTTTTAACTTGGCAGTGTCATGGCAGTGAATGAGGACAACAACAACCACTGGGCTAAAAGTGGTCTGTTAAGAATAGAAAGTCTTGGCAACTTTCACATTTGTAATGCAGTTGTAATATAGAAAAATAATATCATATTTTAGATGACTGATGTGGCATACGTATTAATAATATATGACTGCCATTCACTTGTGAGGTTATGTTCTTATGTATCTTTTATATAGACATTAAGAACCAATATTGTCCAATTAAGACAAAGTTCATTAAAACTACCATATATCATCTCACCTGAAAGTTCACTGTTTCCAACAGATTAAAAATAATGAACTGAAGCTCTTCCATTTCTTCCATCTTTCCTTGTATCAAGTGATATCTGAAATAAAGCACATTAAGGAGCTCTGCCTAAGCTAAGGCAACCACGATGGAACTTTCTCCAGTGGTGAAAGAGATACTATATGGAGACTGACTAAGTTTAGCCAATAAAATGCCTAAAGCTTGGTAAAGAAAATGCTTCCTAGATAATACACTACAAAATAGAGTTAGAAGATATTCACCTCATCTACATTTAATGAGTGGGACAGCATTTATTTTCACAATGAGATTTATTCGGTTCTGCTGAAATTCAATATCCATAGAAACAAAGTTCCCATAAACTAGATAAAGAAAATACAAGGATATAGCATAGCATGATTTATTTTTTCACTGACATGATTCTAAAGAAAAGAAAATCCTTAATATATACATATATTGAAAGAAAGGTAAATACTCAAACATCAAAGCCAGGTAATATGACTTCTCTTTTTCCATTCTATACATTGAAATATGTGTTAGTCTAAAATCTGCTTCTAGAGAATTCTCTGTGCACTATAGATAAAACTAATATGCCAAAAGATATAACTAATCACAAAGAACTTATTCAGCTCTAATCCCTGGAGCTGCAATGTTACAAGAGTTAATTGTCAAGTACACTGAATTATTGTAACTAATGCAAAAAAGTGGTGTAAAACAATATAAAATTGTTTTCTTATTTCTTCTGAAGGTGGTAAAATATCAGTTATTTAGTTAAGTTTCTAATCCTCATTCTTATAAGAAATTTAAGGTTTGCAGTTCTTTGTACCTAGTGCAAATCAATTGTAGAATCCTTATTAAAATCACTACTATTTTCATACTATGATTGTTATTAATAAATACTTATACAACATTAACTCAGACTAGCTTTTCCTTTAGAAAGGATGCTGAGATGTAAGGCAGTGAGGATGTATCAACTATCAAGAAACTTGCAGATATAGCTAATGTCAGTTAAGTCTTATTTCTTTATAGAGTGATGAGCTCTCATGGGAGAGTCATAGAAACAGATTCATAGAATATCTCAAGTTGGAAGAGACCTGTAAAAATCACTGATTCTAACTCTCTGCTACTCACAGGACTACCTAAAGCTAAGCCATATGACCAGGAGCATTGTCTAGGTGCTTCTTGAACTTTGACAGGCTTGGTGCTGTCACCAGTTCCCTGGGGAGCCTTTTCCAATGACCGACCACCCTTCTCAACAAAGAATCTTCTCCTCATGTCCAGCCTGACATTCCCCTGATGCAGCTTCATTCCACTTCCTTGTGTTCTGTTTCCTCTCTCTGGTGATCAGCACCTTCCCCTCCACTGCTTCTCCTAAGGAAGTTGAAGACTGCCATGAGGTCATTCCTCAGCCTTCTCCAAGCTGAAAAAAACAAGTGACCTCAGCTGCTTCTAAGTCTTGCCCTTCAGACCTTTCATTATCTTGTTTTCTATCTTCTGAACACTCTCTACAAGTTTGAGATCCTTCTAATATTAAGGATTGTAACATAAACATGAAATCACTAGAGCAATTTGTAGTGGTGGAATACCATCAAAAGGATTTTCTTTCCTTAGGATCCTAATGGAACAGCTACCTCTATCTAGGTAGAAACTTATTCCTGGCATAATATAATTGACTTCAGTAGGCTGTGATTAAGGAAACAGAGCTTTCCAGTAATGGAAATGTGTTATAAGTTTATAAAACTTACAATTTTAACCTAGTAAAAGTAGCTTCAATACATTTCTGTCTATTTTGTTGATTTCTGGATATCAAAGGTAGTATGATAAATATGCCAGTCAACCCTGTCTGTCAGTAATGACACCACTTTTAATATCTGTCATCCAATGTGCCAGCTTGTTTTCCAAGTTCAGAAAACAGACTGGCAAACTAAGACTGCATTACACATAAGAAAAAGTGCACAAAATGTATATTTTTTTAATTAGAACATTGTAGTTCTAACATCATGCACAATCAGTACAGCTACATTTTTAAAGCAATACGTTCAAGAGTTAAAATTCTTAAAGCAAAAATAACTTGATTTAGTTGCACATATTCTTCATCGTAAAGTAAATATGTGAACAGAAATGGATCTATAATAACTTGTACTTTTAAAATTGAGCTGACTGTACATGATGATAGAATTTTATTTCCAGCCTATTTTACTATTTGGTCTAAGCCTTCTCCCCACCAGTCTCTCTCCCCATCTCCGCAGTATTTTGTTGTGTTTCTTGAAGTATTTGCCATTTTACAAAAGTGAAACATCTGGTATGACTTCTAACAGTTTAGGAAAACCTGCATAAGATGATGATGCTAGAAAATGAATATGCTAAAGATTTATTGAATTGTTAGTATCTAACTGTACCAGTGATAAAGTAGGCAGTAATCACATGTAGTCTAGCCAGATTCAAAGATACTATTCTGTGTCAAAGACTGAAAGATTTGGTTCAGTTATGCAAATGCTTATTCACTTGAGCAGTCTGTATTCATACACATGATCGTATTCAATGCAATTTTTCACAAACAATCAAAACATTGTAGTGCTGCAAAAAGAGTATCTTCTGTTTTCTGTGCTTTTCCACAATTTTCTATACAGGAGCAAAATCAGAAGAAACTGTATTCAAAACTGTGTATTATGTACTGATATAAATGTCAATAAAACATTTTGGTGTCTGTGTTCCCATTTCTACAACAACTTCAATTACTGTTAATCAGGGTAATCTGAAAGGCCATTGTTCTTGAAAAATTGCTTTCTCGAGCACATTTCTTATACTTAGACGAATATAACTTTGCTAATATTGAGAAAATATTGATACTTCAAACTTTTGTATATGACAAGTCTGAATAAAATATTATGATAATTATATTTTGGACTGCATGGGTAAATTATTCATTATTGGATTGTTGTGCTGTGGAGGAACAGGGCTGCACTATCTCCAAAGATTTTGCCTTACTAAAAAATGGTCGAAAGCCATTTCTCTCTTCATTACAATTGACACATTAGTGCAAGAAATGTTTCCAGGAACATTTTATTTATTTAGAGACTCTAAGATTTCCCAGGAGAATATGTCATGTAATCAAACAAAAATGCTTGGCATGATAGATTCTGCAACACTTCATTGCATTATGTGGAAAATTATTTATGAAAATATGAACTATGTCCATGTTATTCACTGTCATCTAGATATCTTAATAAAACAGAGGATGACAGCAGGCATTGGTCATGGAAGTTTGTACTGTATTTTGTTGTAGTTGTTTTCACTATGCAATTGCATAGACAGCACTATGCAATGAACATTCTGTGTAAATCTGTCCCTCAGAGAACAAAGTTAAAAATCATAATTATTTCTGAAATGAAAGAAACATTTCACTTTTATATGGTGAATCACAAAGTTATTTTAAAAATCTGTACCATCTTAATTGCATTTAAGGGTTCTAAACCTTTAAATTAAAAAAAAAATAGATCCTCTATTAAAGTGCATTTATAGGTATATATGTGTTTACACTGGTGTACACTCAAAACTCATGCACATCAGTGATGTACACATATCATACATTGTGCACACGTGTATGTATGTATGTATATATATACGTTTATGCGTTCATTCATACATAAAATACTAGAGCAATTTTGAGCCCTCTAGTGGTAAGAAAGTTCTTAGTTAAGAAACCATTCATTTAATCCTAAATCTATCCACTTGAAAGACAAGTGTCAAACCCTACAAAGCAGTTATGCTTTCCTATAGGTTCAGAATGGCTTCCTGCAATTGGTGTGGGTCTGTACATGCAAGTGTTAATAATAACACAAATTAGTTTATTGTTTCTGGTATGGTAAATTTTCTCTGTTGAAACTGCAGCTTTTCTGTATTCTTTTGTCACATTGATGATAATTTGTGATATTTCTTGAAAAAACAACAAAGCCATGACATGAATCTTCAAATAAAAATGAAATGTTTTCAAGCATCCTCATTACATACTTCCACAAGTAAGTACTACATGGGGAGGAAATGAAAAATTTGCATTTTGAATTGGGAATTGTTTGAATCACATTTAACTTCAGCCATCTAAAAGATAAATTTCTAGACTAAGATGATTGCTTGCATTGACCCTGCTGTCACAGTAGTTAGATAGGACTGCACAAGTTGCCTTCTAAACATACCTGGTAGGGAGCCGTAAGATGGGTGGGATTGTTACAGATGCAAGTTTTGCTCTATGTCTCAAGGTGAAAACTCAAGATTGCCAGCTTAGAAGTAGTGTCTTCTTTCTAGAAGGCAGAAAAAAATATTAATAGCCCAGATCTGAATAAGATTAAATGACACAATAATATCTACTGTTATTTATATCAATATTTGTTATATAACACAATGATACAATGTAATACATATTAGAATATAAAAATACAATGATACTATATGTAGGTATATAATATATGTGCATTATAATGACATATTAATAAATTAATTGCATAAATCTCAGGTTATTTGCAACATGGAGAAACCATTCTGCGATATTACTTCTGATTTGGAGAATTCCCAGAATAATATTCAGAAGTGTTTTATCTGGTGCAGGATAGATTTGGTTGGCTCCAGAGATCATACATGCCTTAATTTTCCACCTGGACTCATTTTAAACGTTTGGTCTGGATGACCATCCATGCCTTAGACCTTGTTAATCCTGCAGCTAACCTATTTCTTCAAAAATTGACACTTTAATCAGAACCTTGTCCCTACAGGAACAAAGGAGCACAGCTTTGCAGAGTGGGAAGATTTCTAGGCTCCTTTTACAGGGCAGTCTCACTGGGAGGGCCTTAACTATGGTATTCATTCCCTCTGTCCACAGTCCTATAACCATGGTTCTTGTTGACTGTCAAGAACAATAATACTTTAATTGACCAGGGGTTTGATAGGGATGAATATCAGTGTTTCTGGAATTATTTCATTAAAAACATAGTATAGTAATTTATGAATGTAATTGGTTATGTGCCAAGAGCTTAGGTCAGGACAATTATGGAAGTCACAAGCAATTATTTCTCATTCTTAATAGTACAGCAACAATTTTGCTCCCAGTAGTAGTAGAGCAATTAAAATATATTGTTATTCAATTGTCTGTTTATTTTTAATATCTAATCAAAAATCCATGCACACCTGGCACAGAAATGAACTCCTAAAAGGATTTTGCACAGGTTGGATGTGGGTAAAACATGCAATAGGGAATGTAAGTTTTGTGTGTTAACAGTCCAGCTCGGGCAGGCAGTGAGGCATAAGTTTGGAAGCCAGTTCCAGTACCTGTGACTTCATAACAGTGAAAAAAAATTCCTTTGGAGAATCAGACTGAGCAGTATTATGTGACTTGGAATGTTAAGGAAAAAATAAATCTTTCATTAAGGCAGCGCACTTTTCTTATTCAGAAATCCACTTTCTAGTAGAAATAAAGTTGTCAGCAAACTATTACAATTTATCAGTGCTAAGCTTGGGATAAATACTTAATCTTAAATTCACACTTCATGAAAACAAATATTGTTGCTTACTTTTGACATGTTTATAACAGGAGTAAATGATGTCTGGATAGAAACGTTAGTAGACAAAATAATTTTCTCCAAGAAGGCATAGAGATTGCTTTAGTATGGCTAGAATATATCGATAAGCAGTCTTTATGGGGTGTTTAAACTATGAGAAGTTCTTGGTTTCAAAGAGTTATTGAATAGCAGCCTAAGGAAAGAGGAAATTAAATTTAAGGAATGCTGTTGTGAAGTCATCAAATCAAGCTCTACTATAGACAGCAGCTGACACCACTAGAATCCCTCCTGCATCTTGCAAGTACTGCATCAGGTCCACAATAGATTAGGATGTCATCCATCTAACTTTCACAGGGGACAAGAATCTCAGTGTGCAGGAAATCACACTTCATTAGCCACCCAAAATAAAACGTTAACATCTTAAATTGCTAACTTAAAAAATTTCCACTAAATGGCCATGGTTGAGAGTATAAACAGTGTCCAATAGCAAAAAAAAGAAAAAAAAAAAAAAAAAGACAAAGACTTGCAAAATTTTTTTGTCTCCAAACTTCAGTATGTACCACTTACTTTATATTATTCCAGTCAGATGTGTAAAAGTCATATTCAGGGCAAAAGCTAAACTTTCCACACAAGCTTGAATAACACAGCTGAGAAGGAGCAGTCTGTTGGACTTCCTGTGGCTCTGTGACTGAGGTAGGAGGTGCTCGGGTAGGTCTTCAGTACTATCCCCCTCCTCCCTTTGGAAGAAAAAGAGAGGCTGGAATGCAATTGAGACTGCCTCTGCTCTTGGATGTCATAACTCTTGTCCAATAAGGCTAGCAAGGTAACAGCAGAAACATCAGTTTTTATGAGGTAGGACAGAAGTTTTATAGAGCCTCTGCAGCCTTTACTATTAAATGGGCTCAAAATTTGATCTGAAGAAGAACTTGAACTTAATACATTTCAGAGAGATTGCCAATGTGCTTTCCTTTTATGAGAACGTATATGATAGTATGAGAAATCAAATAATACAAAACATCTCACTTCGTGCCCCAAATATTCCCTTACTACAATCTAGCTCCACCTTCCTGAAGACACTGGTTCTTCAGCTAGAAAATAGTTTTGCTGTTCAGTTCTGCTATTTTAATTTCTGCATATGTCACTAAGGGCCAGGAGATACCAGCTAGGATTCAAAAAGAAAAAGAGGAAAAGGTTCCCAGTTAAAAAGGTGCTTCTCCATTGCCACTGAATTCCCATGTGGCATCTGGAGGTTTCTTTGACATTTTATAACTGAACTGTCAAACTTTTTTTAAAGAAAAAATACAAAAATTTTTGTATTTTACTTTTGTATGTGCAGAAGTAATTCTGTCACATCAGAGGGAAAGCTTATAAAAAGGTAAAAAACCTTATCACTAAAACCACACTGAATAACATCTTGCTTAATGTAACCTTTAAATACTTATGATCACCCTCCTATTAAAATAAGTCCATATGTACATAGTTATTCTTTGTGATGCAGATTGTTTACCTGTTTTCATAATATGTTTTAAGATGTTTTATATGTGCCAAAAATTATCTGATGAGCATCTAGCCTGACATCACTACTCATTAAATTTTGCAGTTTATTTTATTAGACTAAGACAAAAACCTTCATGTATCCTGAGTAAAAAGTTAGAAAGTACCCAGCCTCCTGGAGGAAAAATAATCAATTATACCAAGTATAACTTGGTGAACTGTATCCATGATTAGGAGGAAAGTGAAACTCCACAGTATTGTGCAATGCAAGCTGGGAGAAAGTTTCACAAACTGAGATCAAGACAACAATGAGTTTCAGTTGTTCTTCACAGTATGGTTTCTGTGGTTCTTTCTCTAACCATCACTCATTCTGTGCTCTAGAGGAGAAGAAAGATCAAAAGTCTGTAACCACAATTCATTAATGCAGACATTCATCAAGCATAACAAAACCACCTTGATTTTCCAGGCAATTATTCAACAGCCTAAATTAGAAGATATTATTATAATTACTGCCCTGATCTGAGGTGCAAAGATGAGATTGTGGAGGGCAATCAAGGCTATAACTTTAACTTTCTCTGCTTTTTCTTGCAAACTCCCAAAATGTGAGCAGACTGAGCCCTATCCCCAAAACTAGAAAGGACACTGTATTTATTCAGTGTGGCCTTCTCTATAGTCCCCCGTAGTAGAGTGTCTTCCAGAAATTAGATGAAAATGAATCTAATTTTGTTTTGAGGAAACCATGACCCTTTCAGGTTTTCCAATAATTTGATGTCTTATTACTAGAAGAATAATCCTAATTTCAATTCCTAATAATTAGCTTGTGTTACATTTCTGAAAAAAAATTTAAAAAGCTCCTTGCTGTTAGATATAATTTTTGTGTTTAATTATTTACAAGCACTTATCAACCCAGCTTTTAAACTTCCCTTCAATATAACAGATAAATTGAATTATCTACTGCTCGTGCCATAATGCAATATTCTCAGTTATGTGAGTTTGGGTTTGGAGTGGGGGGTTGGCATTTCTCCAGCACATCTCATCTCCATTCCCCTTTATTATCCATTCAAAGATTTTCTTAAGTTTTCTTTCCAAAGAAGCAGAGCAAGCTCATGTTGAGGATGTAATAAATACTTACCAAAATGTAATCTATAATACTTAAAATCTAGATTTAGTCATTTAGTTAGTAACTTAGTTTAGACTCTGCCATTCTGCAGGTATAAACTGCTTTCTTGAATTCAAGAAATATTCCTCTGTATTTGGATGTATTAAATATTTTTTTTTCATCCTAACTATTTAAATAAAGTGATTTAAATTACCAGAATGGTAATCCATAACTTACTTTTCAATGGCCTACCACCTTTTGGATAATTCTCAAGCTGTATATATTATTCAGTGATAAAGCTAGATATTTTTTAAAAAAACCTTTCACCTCCTACTATCCAGTTTCCAGGTGGATCAGGTAACAAATCTAAACAATTTAAAACAACTTTCTTTTTTGAGTTTTTGTTGCATAAAGTTTATGGATAACTTTTTCTCATCCCATTCAATGATACAGAAACCATACTCTGAAGGCTATAAAATCTTTGTAGGGAGAAGATAGAACTGGAACAAAAAAATATCCATTATACCTTGGATATCAATACAAAATAATGTTTTCTCATCACTCGAGCTCATACCTATGAATTTCATAAAAAGCAAGTGTCTGAGTCCAAGAAAACTTCTACCTGTAGTAAGTCCAAGTGTACATATCCACTGTGTTTACCACCCCCATATTCCAGCGAAAACTTAGGAAAAAACAGAATGATATCTCACAAAAAAAAAAAAAAAAAGCTAACTGGGTAGTAGTAATCATCACTGTAACATTTAGTTCATTACCAGCAAAGTTCCGAGGTAACAAACCATTCTTGTACCTGAAATGAAGGTCAAGGCAGCTAATTTGTTATTCTGTGTTACATTGGTTTCTGGATAATAGGACAACATTCATAAGTCTCAGTTTCCCAGTTTTCCAAGATAAGTTAAAAATTTGCAATGATTCACTAGTTCCTTTGAGATTTCTAAGCATAAATTACTTAGCTAGTTCGTTTTAAACATTCTCTAATGGGAATAAATGCTGCCTTATCAGTGTTTTATTTCAGATAGAAAACGTTTTGTTTCCATCAACTTTTGAATGGGTTGGCCCTAAACCAGCCATTATCTCATCTTCTCTTACTCTGAATGAACTTATAACCTTTCTGAGAAAGATACACCACAATGCACAACTCTGCTTTTTCTTAGTAGGTAATTCTGCAGACATTTTAGCTCATATGAAATAAAAATATCCAGCAAGTTGTCTGTGTGCTTTCCTTCTTAAACATACATCACAGGACTCCCTTTTTCTGCTCTGTCTTCTCTAGGACTTTCATTCCCACCTGAGCTTGGTAAGAGGTCAGAATCCTTGTTCTTAAAGAAAATGCCACCTTATTTCTTATTCTCTAGCTTTATCCCAGATAATGCAAAAATATATACTGAAAAATCTGTATTCTGTATTCTCTATCACAATGCTGGAGACTTTCTATAAGCTGTGGCTTGATCAGACAAATAAAAGACCTTGTTTATAAGTTCAGGATAGGCTACTTCAGAGTGAGAGGAGGCAAAAAAAGGACACAGAGAAGCTACTTTATTCATTGGAATTGTTGTCCAGGGAGTAAAAACTGGAAGTAAAATATAATATTTTAGAGCAGTATTTTGGCTGGAAGACATTTTTAGTATGTGATATTTCAAAATCTGGAAAACATTTCTTCATGATACTACATACTTTAGAGATTCCCCTCATTGACAGTGTTTTGTTGATACTTTTATATCTAGCTGGATGTTTTTGTTGGCATCTGTAAATTCTGGAATTATTTCTGCTGTCAACAACAGAATCACAATAGTAATGCCTTAAGGCTGCATTTTCTTTTTTTTTATTTCTCCCCTCTAAGTAGATAGAAAAACATCAGAGCACTTTCAGGTAAACAAACTCACTGATTTCTTCCAGAAAGTGCCCAGTTTCATAACAGGTCTGATGTAATCTTTACTCATATTTCTTGTTACTCTTACAGAAACCTGCTGCAGATTGGAATTTGACTCAAGTGGTTTCACTGGCTATAATCAATGGTTCCCCAAGAATTAACCAGCTGAACAGGAGCTTGCAAATAGAAGCTAAGAATTCTGGTAATGAAGTCTGGGAACTTGGAGGAGAAATTGAACCATATGGAGTAAAAAATGTGAGACTGGAAAAAGTAGGGGGCTAAGAATGCTGTGTGATTGGAAAGTGAGAGAGGAGATGATGGTGTGGGTTAACAAAAGGAGGGGTGTCAGGTGACCTGCAAAATTCTGAAATTGGCAGACTGAATAAGCTGAACAAAGGAACAAGGAGATGGTGCAGGAAAGATTATGCAGAGAAAAGAGTGGCAATGTAAGAAAAACTGGG
Source organism: Heliangelus exortis (assembly GCF_036169615.1). NCBI lineage: Eukaryota > Metazoa > Chordata > Aves > Apodiformes > Trochilidae > Heliangelus > Heliangelus exortis. The sequence continues at coordinate 28,404,616 of NC_092426.1, read as the reverse complement.
ATGAGGAAAGTTTGGGAGGCTTGATAAAGAAGGAATTAGAGAGAGAAGTGTGATGACCAGAGCAAGGAAAAAAGAAACTGAGTCAGGATGGAGTTGTTAGGTCAACATAGATACTGCCAACCCAATGATAATTCTTACATTGTTGTTTAAAAATCACAAAATGTGATTCTCTTTGAATATTCATTCTTTCCAGTTTCATGCTAAGGAAAATATGTATACCATAGCTTTAAAAATAATAACATTAAAAGGATATTAGGGCTGCAATTTCAAGCATCACCTTTAGCAAATATTATAGCTATTACCTATCAAAATTATCTTGAGTTTTCATTCCCCAGTTCCCCAAACCAAATTATTGTGATACTGTCTTTGACTGGATGCTGCTGTTCTGCTTTGTCCACAAAAAACAACCCAGCCAGCTGTGTTGGGTGTTGTATGTATGGATTAAATTAAACTTTCAAATATACAAAACTACTTATATCTTTAAAATACAGTTTCTTCAAACCTGCAAAAGAAAACATGAAATATGAACTAATATACTTAGTGCTTGTATATTATCAAATACAAATTTGTTTTTCTAATTATTTACACCTAAATTAAAAGATTAAGTTAAAAAAAAAAAAAGTAAAATGATTGTATTGGGGAACTGTAAATTCTACTTAGATTCCTGACAACTCATAATGAAGCAATATGATATTTTCTAGTTTCAGTAGAAACAATTTCTATTAAACTTCTTATTTAAGGACAATACTTTCTAATTCTAGTACACTTATTTTATGTAAGAAATTTAAAAATTATTTTAAAGTGGGTATTTAAAAGCTTTTCATAGTAATTTCATACTGATTTACTGTAATTGTTGCCAATTCATCAAATACATTTAATAAATTTTATTATGATAAAACTTTTTAAAATTTGATGCCACTAGAAACTTGCTCAAAACAGCTCAATATAATTTTTTTTTTAAATTAAACTAGCTGAAACTATTGCTACAGTACTCTTCAAAAAAGAAAAAAATAATTCTTCATTGGTCTGAAGTTAGCGTTTTGAATGTCTAATAATACACTAGACAAATATGATGCACTGTCATCTTAATATTCTTACTTCTGACTCAGTTCTTTTCCAAAAAGATCACTGTTAAGTTTGTCTAATTTAAAAACAATGTTAGACTTTTGTAGGTAAACTATAGGTTCTTCACCTAATGCAGCTTTAGAGGTCTGCTTTTAATTATGATTAGTTCATCTATAAAATACTTGCACTCTGTGGTTTTGGGAAGATTTGTCTGTGCAGAGCACTAGGAGGAGTTAAAAGCAAAAAGAGTAGAAGCGGAAAAGCAGTGAATAAGGATAGAACCGTGAGACATTATCTAAGACACATCGAAGGCAATACTGGATGGAAGAAGTAAGGTTTAGTTAGTCTGTAGTTTGTAGCAATTTAAATCACCTGGGAACTGTCCTGCACTAAACTTCAACCACAAGGGCAATCATTACTTATTTCCCACTTACTGGACCTCCACTGCCAGTATTCTCCTCTTCAGCAGTTACTGCAGCTAATTTCTAGGACCTCACATCTAAGAAAAGCTGCTGCAAGCTGTAACCCTGTTTCCTCTTCTTTAGATATGGCCTTTCTTTTCATCTGCTTTAACTCCATTCAGACTGCCAAGATGTGACAATGTATGCAGCACTCTAACCCACTCCATTAAACTGTGACTGTAGGGATGGTAAAATACCTATTCTGCACTCCAGCAGCATGAGAAACACTGTATTCTGCTTCCAAAGAAAGGGAAGGTGCAGTGCCCATATAATAGTTATTTGTAATTATTATAGCAATTATTAGTAACTAATAATAATTCTGTAGTAGTCACAGCAGAAAGAAAGGGCTCGGTCTGATGGGGAAGCTTTATGCTGCCTTTTGCTCAAGAGATTAAAAACTGAACAGTAAAGAATAGACATGGCATTTAGGCATTTACTTCTTGACAATTTTGCTAAATATTCTCTTATTATTTACGCGTGCAGAATAATAACTGCACAGTGCTACATAAACCACTAGGATCACTTTTTATCTCTTTCTATCTCTGCTGGTACCACAGTCTACAAGATGATTGAAATGCAGCATTTACAGCAAACTGTGCATAAGAGAAGAAATTCTGGTAAATTTCAAAGAATAAGGCAAATCAAAATTGTCTTGTTTTTTAGTTCTCATTAACATTTTTATTAACCTGTAGTATATGTTAAATAAATGATGACAAATTATTTTAGTAATTTTATGAACAGAAAATTAAGATAGAAATTAGTTTTTGGATTTTTATATGTACTATGAGTTGAGAAATTAAGCTGCAGAAGTGTTAAAAATAATTAAACAAATCTTTAATCCCTATCATTTTAAAACTACAGTATAATCTCTCAGATAGTAAATAGTACCTTGTAAAAAGTTGAAAAATTATATTGAAATGGATCAATAATTCTCTTTTCTCTCAGGCCAGAACATAAATACTGAAATATATTTACCTGCAACCTTCCTGAAAGTAGGATCAGATTGTAAGTGTCTGTAGAGAGCACAAGGTTTGTTATTTCAAAGCCTTCAAAGGGTAAATCTCATAGTAGTTTTGCTTTCTCTTTGTCACTGTAGAGAATGGATTCTTTCCTCCCTTCCAGGAAGGATTTTTCTCTCCTTTTCTATTAAAACAACTAAAACTTGAATCAGTGAAACTGTGAGAGGGGGAAAAGAAATAGAAGGGAAGAAAAATAGAAAATTTGAAGGCAACTGGAAATTGACAAATAAGTGTCAGAGAAGAAAACGATGGCAGTTTGCCAACCAGCTGCGAAAACTAATTCAGCTTTAGATAAAGAGATTTTAAGGGGGAAAAGGACAAGCAAACTTCAGAAAAAAGGAAGAATAAAGGAGCAAAGAATAAATCCTTAGAGCTGTGTAAAAGAAGAAACATAGGCAGTGCTTTGTTGTTTTAACTGCAGAACTGCAAGAGGGGCTTTTCATTGAGACTGAATAGCACCAAAGAAACAGCCAGAATAAAGTGGAAGCACTAAAGGTTTCCTTGCAGTAGCTTATAGACCAGCCCTCAAACAGGGATTTAAAGATTAGCTTTTCTAGGCAACTAGAAATTATTAACGGCAGTGTTTTCTTCACCAGTCTACACATGGACATAAAAACAAGTGTTACACACAGTTCTGCATACAATTCCTCAACAAGAAATGGCTGAGATTGTTAAACTAAAAAACGGCTGACAAAGAAGATGAAATAATTGAAAATTGTAGTGGAAGCCACCTTTCCCTAGAAAAGTATTTTAGTGAGCCAGTATGTAATCTTTAAGAACAAAAACTTTTTTTTTTTTTTCTTTTTTTTTTTTTTTTTTTTGTCTTTCTAGGTGTATCTGTGTATATCATGTTTTTTATTTCATGGTCAGAGAGCATGTAAAAGAATGAAGTGATGAGTGCTCTCCGGTCACAACAGCAAACCGAAATAGCAAGCTGGTGTATAAAATCAGATGAAAGAAGGTGATCACTGGCTTATCTTCTCATCTGCAACTAGGCCTTTTAATAAGGCTGTGAATAGCAAGTCAGCATGATGTAATGCTGCTGGTTATTATACAGAGTTCTAGTGACTGAGTCTACCTCTGCCCAATTACAGCATTCACAGAAGTTCCCTTTGGACATCTCTGACCACTGGGGCCATACAGAGCTCAGTGGTCCCTTCTGGGTGTCCTGAAAACACCCCCTCTGAGCTCACAAGAGGATTCTGCAAGAGTGCCAGGCTCTGAGATCAACCTCACAGATGCCCTTTGTATGAACCACATCCTTTCACCTCCATTGTGCATGGTTTCACTCTGCTGCATGGAATTCCCAAAGCATCATTGCATGACTGTCCAGCTTTCATCCTGCACGGGCAGGAGCCACAAGCTCTCTCACATTACAACATGCACCTCAGACATGTGACAGATCTGGCATTAAGAAGACAAGAACAGTTTTGGCTTACATCAAACAAAAAGCTTTGACATATAAACTGCCATGAAAGTCAGGCAGAGTTCACCAAGTATGTTTAAAACATTTCTTAAATATTATTTCACAAGGGGAACTAGGAATGGGAGATATCACCCCGAAGTATATTTTGCAAGGTTATGGAGCAAAATAGGAATAACATTCTATTTTGCTGTGAGGTTATATCTCAGAATTTCAATGGATCATTCAAACAGAAAAAAATGTCAGCAAATAAATTGCATTTTCATTGTGAGCTGCAGTATTGTTATCAGCAGAGATTAGTAAACTGAAATAAGGAAAAAACATGGAGAACCTCTTTTTGCACTTAGTCATAAACAGACTATAGAAATGTCATCATTGCTTGACATTTCACTTGTGAAAGTTTCTAATTTCCTGCAGACTTAAGCAAATGAGGGATTGAATCTATATTTTATTTTTTATGGCTACATTTTCCGGCAGTCAGCTGTTTCAAATTGACAATAAAATTCCTTATGGCAGTTGTTTGTTCTTCTTTTAGGAAGGATTTTTTGGCATTTTTATAAGCTTAATAGTTGTTCTCCTGCTACTCACTAGTGCTGAAGGCCATATTTTCAATGAGGTATAACAAATGAGGATGTTCCCTATAAGACCCCAAATTTTGCTATCTACTTTATTTTTTTAATATCTTTCCCCATTCTTAATTTTTCACTGGATATTTGTGCTGATGTTTAATATTAGATACTTTAATATGGCTTTCTGAATTGGAGGTCCTTTCATTAATGATCTGGTTTTTTCTAACTATTTCTTCCATTGTACATCATATGTTATTTACAGTCTTTGAATGTGTCTCAGTTGTGTTAGTGAGTAAGCCCTACCTTGACAAACTACCAGAGAAGAAAAATTAGGCAAAAAAAATATCACTTTTAAGATACATCCTGCCCACAATACAGATTTTTCATAAAAAGTCTTTAAATAATTAAAAAAAAAAAAAAAAAAAAGAGCGAGAGAGAAAAGAAAGAAATATGAGCTGGAAAACTTATCTCAGGTTTCAGATGGCATTTTCCCCCTTAATATCAGTGGGTGCATCAGAATGACTTCCAAACTCTTATCTGCCTATTATCTGTCCTATTACCTGAGGAGTGCAAACTCCTTAGGGTAAAGACAATAAATATATATATATATATAGGATTGAGAACAGTGATAGCACTTGATAACAGCAAGCAAATTGATTAATATATACTCTAGTTTTTTAAATGCTGTTACTTGGAATTTGTATGGTAACAATATTGCTAGCAACTAAGTGAGAAATTGTGAGTCATGGAAAAATAACAGGAAGGCATCTGTTATGGCTTTCCATCCTGTTCTTCTAGACATTTAATAATTGCTGAAAGGGGCCAAGGAAGTCTTCCATTCCCATTGTTTAATCAGACAAAAACCTTCACTAACATTAAGGAAGTTACTAAGGTGAACAAGGGTTTGTGGACTCAAGACCTTAATCTAGGAATTAGTGAATGGACATTTTTGAGCCAGTAGATGAGGAACTGCTGAAGTTATGGCTGGCCTTCTCAAGTGTCAAGTTCAAATCATGTTACACGGGTTCCAGGATACCAGGGTTGTTATTTACAAGCCTGTTAACACCCAGATGCATAAAAAATATATTTATGGCATAAATTCCTTTTATATGTATATCCAGGAATGATTCACTGCTGTACTGCTTCTGGACTGCTCACTGAAAAATAACATCTAGTATTACTGTCAGATCCTTGCTGCTGATAAAAATCAGGCAATGCTAAGAGATGTCGGGGGGGTTTGTTTTTATTTTTCAGACCATAAAACTGAAATGTTAATTTTGCTTTTAATAAAATCTAATAAGTAACTGCTCCTATTAAAAAGCTTTCTTTAATTTTACCAGCTTGAGTTTCACTGCATTCTACAAAATTACTTTTTTATAATTTCTTTGAAACTTCATTATGTTTTTGATGACATAGTAATATTCATTTCTATTTTTAAATCTTCCTTTAGGCAACTTTTTCATTTTGATTTTTTTCTACAGCATTGGATGCTTTCACACATTTAGTTTGATAACTTTTAATGGAAATTTACTTTTTCTCAGGGAGCCCTAGTACTTTTAGATGAGTTGTGTTTGCCTTCTTAAAAACCTTTCTAAAAGCTGATCCTCTCCAGCAGCCAATAAAAACAATGAAACTCTCTCTCTGGGATATAACTAAAACTGTAGGAGACAAACAGATCAGCAAAAAACTGAAACACAAGTTGTTTACAGCCATGCCAGTGTTGATAATCTTTGCAATCCCTACTAGAGAGTGATCACAACTCAAAGAGAGAACTCAGGTACAGTAAAGACAGGTTTAGTCTGGGAAGTAGATTTTTCCTCTACCTGAAAAATGCAGATGTGAGCATCTTGATGAGACTCGTTTATAAAATATTTGCCTCCCTGTGAAATAGTTAGATAAGGTTTTACAATATTTTGCAAAACCTTTGGCTGTCTCTAAAAGTTGGAGGAAGAAATTATTGTATCCTTTTCTACATACTTGATGTCTAGCATTAGGGCTTAAAGTATCAGAAGTATCATAGAGGAACTTTTAAATAATCTCCTCTCAGAATATTTTTTTTTCTATCATATTTAAGCTTTAAAAGCTTTAAAAAGGATGGGGTGCCAAGGCTCTTCGAGCTACATGGTTATTAACTGAACAAAGCAGAGGCACATGGATCATACAAGTTCATTGGATGTGCACAGCAGAAAAACTATGGGAATTTTTTTTTTTAATTACTGCGAGCATAGGAAGATTGCATTTACCATCTCTCCTTAATAATAGTAAAGTTGAACAACAAAGCTGTTACATTTTTTTAAGAAATAATTTTCATCTTTCTTTTTTACATGACAGCTTTCCAAACTATGGAAAACCTGACTCCTTTTCAGTTAGTTTAAGGAGCTAAATCAAGTGTCTCACCAATAAAATCACTACTTGCATTTGAGACTTAATCCATGCCAGTGTAGCACTGCAGTACTTACATTTTTTTTTCTCAGTCAGCCCCATTATTTGCAAATCACAAAGTGTGGAGAGTTGCAGACAAAGCAGCTGTACAAACAAAGAATATAATTTTTTATTGTAGATGCTTTTAGATAACATAGCTTACCTGCATAAGGGATTTCAACTAATAAACATTAATTTCATTTTTCTGCTCAGTCTTTCTTACTGTTTTTTCCTCTTTTATTCCTCATGGAAGGTAGAATCCTGCCAGTGTTCTACCATTCCAGCAAAGTGTGCAATATTGTAGCATAAAAATAGAAAAAAAACCACATAACAGAAATACTACTTGCCCAAGCTGAAGGTTTTGGTTCTTTCACACACCTCATACAGATGAGTATCTTTTTGTGTCCCAAGATTTTTCTTTGCCAATTAAGCTATTTAAGTTATCTGGCTTCTTAAAGACTTTGCCCATCAATAGGATACAGTGTTAGTTTTGTAAAACTATTTGAAGGTCAGTTTTGTCAATTAAGTGAACTACTTTTGATAAAATTAACTCTACAATAGGTTTGTAACTTTAAGCATATTGCAAATGTTCATAAAATTCACACTGCTACTGGGAAATGCTAGATGAAGCACATGCTTTTCTTTTTTAGTGCATTTCTGTTCAGCAGTACCCACAAATTGTCCAGTGTGTCAACTAAAAAGCCTAAAACTTTCCCACATTATGCTTTAAAGTCTGGCAGTGCCTTATTATCTCCACTTTTTACCCTTGTTGATAACATTGTGCAGCTATCTTCTGTGAGCAGTTCTAGATGCCAATAATAGCAAACTAGTTGTATCACCAATTAATATATAATTTTTTACTATTTTAAAAAAATTCCCCACCCCTCTTTCTTTTTTCCCCTTAATGACATATTTTAACTGGTAGTAGTAAATAAGTAACAAGATTTTTTTGTAGGTGTCAGAGTGCTGAGCAGGCTGGCTGCTCCCTGGATGCCAGTAGTGCCATGGCTCCCCATGGGGGTCTGTTAGGGTGAACAAGGGTCAGTGGGCAGCCCCAGGAATCAGGGATATCCTTGGAAATAGGCATGGGCTGAGGCTGGGATGTGGGACCTGCAGGGACCCTGTGGGAGCTGGAGCCTGGTCCTGCTGCAGCAATGCTGATAGCTCTGGGGGCTGACATGGGGGCCTGGCTGTGGGCAGGGGTCTGACCTGGGGTTCTGAGTTGTGGGCACACTGGGGCTCCATGAGTCTTGGGGAGTGGTCAGGGACAGCCAGGGCTGTGAGTGCCCTTGGGGCCATGACACTAGGAGTGCTGTGATCTTTTTTCTGCTTTTATTCCTCCAAGCAAATAGTATCTACAGCAATTGCATAAACGCTCTTAATTGAAAATCTTATCTAAGTCTGTCCGTGATAATTCAGTTGAGTAAGTGAATTTCTATAGAGTATATGAATTAGTACACATATCCATTGCTGCTGTTGTGGACTGACATTTCAAAATAAAACATTACATCCACAATTTTTTAGGACAATTTAAAATAACTTCTACATATTGTTTGATTATTTGTGTGTGTGTGCTCACGATTCATTTTGAACTAATAATTTTACAACTGGCATGTTCCGTGTCCCTTTTTTGATCTATAAGTGCACTGTGGATCTTTCATAGTCCTTACACAGATAGATTTCTTCACATTTTGCATTTTGCTCCCTTCATATGATTTATTAGACAAGAACTACTGTGTTATGTATATGTTGTTTTGTCCTTAAATATCCTTATTATTTACTAAACGAACCCTTTGCAATAAATAATATTTAGGCCTGATCACTGAAAAATCAAAATGTAACCTGTGTTGCAAGTACTAGACACAGAAATCTTTGGGCAAAAGGATTTGTCTGGGCAGTGTACACAAATTATTTTTAATAGGTACATACAGCTCTTCAATTTGATAGCTCCTTTTGGCCATGTTTTCCTAAGACTTTGAGGTCTAAGAAACTGCTCACGAAATATCTGATATATTTTTTTTATCCAATTAAGTCAATAATGACAAGGGTTTGGACTTCCCCAGTAACACAGTGTAGTTCAAAATCGTTTGATACTAACCTGTCAGCTGAAATGGATTAATAGCTGGCCATCAGCAGCAGATTGTGTGAACACTCCTAATCCATTTTAGGATGAAGCCAGACAGGTTACTATAAATCATCTTAGTGGGGTTTCAATTAGCCTTTACTCAGACTGTGTGCCAGTGTGAGGATACACATCTATGTCTTTTTCATCTATATCTGCTTCAGCATTTTCTCTCTCACATGCAAGAGTCAGCATCTCTCATCTGAAAACACCTTCCCTCTCAGGCCCGTCAGATGAGCTCTTTTGGTGGTCATTTCTGCATCTATTGAAGTCAAAGTGAGCTGAGTGATTCAAGATCCATTATTAGTTTAAACTATCCCTAAAAATACCTTATAGGGAAGATATAATCAGATTTATATGATAATTTATATTTCAAAATATTAATTCATTATTTGACCTATGTTTCTTCCTGACATCCATGTAATTACATTTGACAGAATTAATCAGTATTTAGTGTTACAAACTACAGGGAAATCTCTACTTCTGTGTACCTCCTTAAATGTTAATGGACCTACAGTGGTACACAGCAACTAAAAATGGAGCAGGAATGTCATAATGGTGACATCATCAAATGCATATTTTATGTTCTGTATATTTACTGGATAATATGAATCCTTCTGTCCCCTAATTATAATTACTTTACCCTGAAGCAATTATGGAAAATAATTAATTTACTACTCAAGCAATTTACTGTTACCTATGTGGGTAATATACTAATTTATTCTCCTCTTATATTCTGTGGAAAAATGTATTAGATATATTCTGATCCCCCCAATTCCATATGCCCTCCCTGTATTTTAGTTATGCTACACAGTTAGCACCATTATACTCAGAAGATAGCACTTTAGCCAGATGAGGCTTTTTGTTTGTCAGTGCAGCTCTCTTTCAAGCTGGTCCCCTTTTATGCCCACAACTCTTACTCTGCTTTTCCTTGTTTCTTGCACAGTGGTTCACTCCTTCATTGTCCTTGCCACAATTCTCTGCTGTAGAACATCCTCGGTGCTGCTGTTCTGCAACTGCTCCATCCCATACACCTGGAGACACAGAAAGAAATATGGTCATTGAGGGGAAGTCTGCAGAAACAGCAGTCTGTGGCTGAGCCCAGATTTCTTCTACAGTGTTGCACATAATCTAAGCATGAGAGATTACTTTTTTGCTAACTTTTCCTCATTTGAGACCCAGCAATGAAAGACACTTGTCTTTTTGTGCTTGACGGTGTTCAGAATAAGCAAGCAAGGTCACTAAAACCCCTGAATCATTAATATAGCACTCAGATTTCTTAAGTAGTTGATTACTTTAGAGCAGCAGGGGTGTGCATTGAAATGGTTGAGGACAGGGATATAGGGAGAGAATAGTGACCCAGGAATGTCAGTCTATTTCATGGACTGATAAGAACAATCACCTTTGATTACAACTTACTGTTGAGATGTGTAATTGTTGTCCATCTTTGTTACTGGAAGGTGATTCCTAGGCAATAAACTCTTTTGGATTACATGTAGATACACTGAAGCTTGTGGTTATTATATCTGCCTTTAAGAAGGGGAAAGTTTTTCTTAATGATAATTCTGGAGGCCAAGCTAACACCAGTGGATTTCAGGAATTGAACAAGGTGAGGCTCCCTCCCTCTACCAGACCATATAGAAATACATTTCCTCAGCATCTACTTAGAATCACCATGAGATCCAAAACACTGTGGCAGTCATTCTTCAGAAGGAATTTTAAAAGTGTCAACACCCATTGCTTCTTGTCTTTTACTGTGCACAGGTTTAGCAGGCCAACTTACTTCTGCCAAGGGAGTTCAAATCTCTTCCTCTGTAGTAAGATTTTTGTGCATCTTGTATCAAGGACTTCTCTGCTCCAACTCTTCAGTTCCACTGTATGTTCCTGCCTTTAGTGTACCTAGAAATGAAGAGCCAGTGTAAGAATCTTCATCATTTATTTGGATTTTTTGTTTTTTGAAATTTAGAATACAATTTTAATAATTTTCAGTTAGCTTTTATGTTAGATTTTACTTGTTTAAAAAAAAAGGACAGACCCCTCCATTTCAGTGGCTCCATCTTACTGCATAGTTCTGTAGAACCTTCTTTGAAAGAGCAATTAGGATGACTTATAGAGTAGCCAGTCTTACAGTACAAAATTTCAGAGAGTAAAACTTTGACACTGTAAACATAGTTGGAGATGCTGCTCATGTTTTGTATTCTATAGCTTTTAGACTGTTCCCCCATGGAGTACTGAGACAGTGCTTGGACGATTTATAGAAGTTCTTGGAAGTGAAGAAAAGCAGTAAATACAGTATAGTTATGGTAAGGGTTTTTTTTGAGGAATATAACAAAAACTAATAAAAAATAATGCTTGCTTACTGAGACAAAGGCAAATTCAGAGTTAAGAGGTCAGATACTTTTACTTCAGCAGTTCATCTGGATCTGTTAAATAATAAAAAAGACACTTAACTGAACATTATATTTACATTCTTTAGATGCGCTCTGTTCTTCAAGATTTCCACTACCTAAGAATACTAAAGAAATTATGAAAAAGCCTGACATAAAAATACATGTGCAGTTTATTTATTTACATGTTTTATATTTAATATAAAAAGTAAGATGTTTGCAACATCTTGGTATACAGTTTAAATTTATGATAACATCACTGTGGCTGAGTTATTCAAGAACACAAGAAAACTTTAGGGTTTTTACTGCACCTTTTTACGTAGTCCTCAGCTAGTGTGATGCATGTCAGGACTGAAGTATAATTATGTTCCAGACAAGACACAGCATGATCTGGAACCCAGGTAATTATCAGTTATCACAATTATCAATTATCACAATTGTTCCTGACCCTGTGAAAACCCATCCTGCCTCACTCTGGACTGAGCTTATAGGGAACTGGGACTCCTAAGGACCGTGGTGCTGAGACTTCCCTATAGCTGGAGAGTAAGGCTATGATTCTATAAGATGGCAGAGTTCAACTTAGATTGGTTGGGTACTTGGCCAACATTGCTGGAGCTGCTGGCAACAGTGTGAGGCAAAGAAATAAAGGGAGAAATTAAGAAAGCAGTAATGAACCCTGGGGCTGGAGCAGAAGCTAGTGACAGCAAAGTGTATTGGAAAATGTGGAGAAACACTGCTGTTATACATTTTACAAGTTTTTTAAGATTCTAAATTTCATGCAGCAAGAAAATATACATATTTGTGGGGATTTATATATTTACTGATACACAAACACACATACAAAATAAATGTTACTGTATATAATTAATTTTGCATTTTTTATGTCTAGAACGTTAGGTTAAATTTCATTAAGGTTTTTATACTTAATTCTCTGAAAAGTCTGTTGGTAGCTATTTTTGAGAGGAAAACAAATAATAGAGATATCCTGAGCTACTCTAGTTTGCCAAGCTGTTCAATGTTATTCAGAGCATCTTAGGAACAAATAAATATGACAAAGTGGTAAAATATCCAAGTGCTTGTCAGATTTAAGGAAAAAAACAAATATTTTCCCCAAAGGAAAGCAATTATTTAATTTAAGAATGCTTACTGGCATCAGATTTTTCCAGTAGACAGCTAGTCAACAAGCTATAATGCCACCTACAATATACAGTTATAAACTTAAAGTCATAGTTTGCTGCTGTCAAACTCAAGGGCAAAGCTCAAATTGACTTCACTGGAGCAGGGATGAGGTATGGGACTAAATAAAGTTTGAGCCAGCTTGAAATCCATTGCACACAGACTTATTTTTGCTGTTGTAAATGTGTGCTATATACCACTTTCCTCCACAAAAAGACAATAATTTCTGAGCTTCTGTTATTTTACATTTGTACTTTACTGAGAGAGATTTTATTTCTGCTACCAGCTTAATTATTCAGAATTTATTTTACTAACTTTATTATTTTTGGCTTCACATCATAATTTGGACTTTTAGACCCAAATTGCAGATGTTTGTAATAGGCTATACTTAGGAAAAAAAGGAGGTTTTAATACTAACAGTTTCCATTATAATGCCTGCTAATCTGCTTAACTCAATCCTTCCTTATCTTATAATTTCTTTTATCCATTCTTTTAGTTTTTCCCAAACATTTGTTGTGGGGCTTATAAAATTGGTTTTACACCCTAGATTTGTACTATGTTAAACTAATAGTTTCTTAGAATTTCTTATACATATTAATTCCTGGACTGCTGTGTATCCAGGACTAGATTGTTTTTGCAGTTGCAGCTTTGTTTATTAAAACACTTCTGAGTCTGTTATCACCTTTCCCAATTCTATTCCTTTTCTCCAGTTGTACCTAAAAAAGAAGTTACCTTCACAGCTTTAAATCAAAACTAGAAATCAGACAGCCCACATAGAGCAATCAAAAGTCCATGTCCTTAGGTGCTTATTCAGCTCCTATTTCTTTTTCTATATTCTATATTCTGTTCTTCAGCTAATAACTGATCTACTTTGTAGAGAAGACCACAAGTCCTCAGGTGTCACTGATAATGAACTGGGAGCTTAAGCCCAGCTGTGCCCACTAATTAGGGCCTGCCCCAGCCGGAAATGGGCGGGGCTGAAGGGCTAGGTAAAAGGCATGCTCCCAGAAGCAGAGTCAGAAGCAGATGAAGACGCCTGAGGAGAGGAACAGCAGGAAAGAGCTCCCGGAGAAGAACTGAGTCCCCGAAAGAAAGAAGGCTCGCCGCAACTTCTGGTGGAGAATGCGGGCAACAAGAGCAAGCCGTAAATGCTGAGGTAAAAAAGAAGCTCTACACGACCACGTTGGTGCGGGAAGCTCTACAAAGCCTGGCTTAAATGCGAAAGGCGATAAAAAGAGCTTCGAAATACGCAACCACGTCAGATGGAGACACCACAGTGGTGCGGGACGCTCTAAGAAAAAGAGCTCCAAAAACGCAACCACGGGAACAAGCTCCACAAGGCCTAGCTTAAATGCGGAAGGCGGCGTGTAGAAGCTCAAAATAGAAGCCCAGCACGGCAAGATACAACAGCCCGGTATGGCGAGCCAGGCGGGAGAGAAGAATGAGGCTCGAAAGGCGCAGCAGTTTGGCGCGCGGAACTCAAGACCGAGGAATGCTGAAGCCGAAGCGGAGCTCTGAGTGCGCATCAAGTCAGTGCGGCCCCTGAAACGGAGTCTCCCAGGGACACGCGACAACGCGGTCCTGAAACGGAGCCCCCAGGGACACGCGATAGTGCGGTCCTGAAAACGGGGCCCTAGGGACACGCGATAAGACTGGTGCGCCGAATGCTCGGAGAAGTCTCTGCATGGCCAGGCATTCCGAGGTGGCGAGTACCAGCGAAAGCTGAGCTGGTGCTCATGAGACCTCATCTCCTGCTGATAATAAAGGCCAAAGCGGCGCAAAAAAGCCGGTAAGAGCCTGAACTTTCCTTCCATAAAGGCTAAGAAAAAATATATATTTATTGAAAAATAATGAAAATAATTAAACGTTTATCCGGCGCCCCCTCGATGCTCTTAGCTGAGTGTCCTGCGGGGCCCGAAGCGTTTACTTCGAGAAATATATTTATTGAAAAATGTTTATCCGGCGCCCCCTCGATGCTCTTAGCTGAGTGTTCCGCGGGGCCCGAAGCGTCTACTTTATAAATTATTGTAAAAATGTTTGAAATGTTTTAAAAATTAATTGTAAAAATGTTTCAAAAAAAAAAAAGAATTGTAAATTGTTGTAAATGTTGAAAAATAATGAAAGATATGAAGTTCATTTTTTTTCAACAAACAACAAAAAGGGGGGAAATGTAGAGAAGACCACAAGTCCTCAGGTGTCACTGATAATGAACTGGGAGCTTAAGCCCAGCTGTGCCCACTAATTAGGGCCTGCCCCAGCCGGAAATGGGCGGGGCTGAAGGGCTAGGTAAAAGGCATGCTCCCAGAAGCAGAGTCAGAAGCAGATGAAGACGCCTGAGGAGAGGAACAGCAGGAAAGAGCTCCCGGAGAAGAACTGAGTCCCCGAAAGAAAGAAGGCTCGCCGCAACACTACTTCTTTCAAGCCCTCCCTTAGGAACTCTGTTAAATTAAGAGCCAGTTTAAGAGTAGCATACGGTCCAATCACAGTGCTTTCAATAAAAGGTACTTAAAAAAATCCCTTTACTTTCAATTTTGAAAACTGCAGATTACCAATCATCTGTTTTGCCTCAATGAAAACCTAAAATGGGAGTGTTCCTATAACCTTGAAAGCCTCATGAAACAGCAGTAAAAGTGGTGCTTATTCCTTTACCTGAGAAACTGAATCCTTCACCTCTCACACATCCCAGTTGTGCATTAATATGCATGGAAATTTTTGATCTGTGAAAACTGCAGGACAAGGCTTGATGTGCACCAATATTTATACTTCTGAAAATGAGGGTTAGCTGTATACCTTAGAGAGTGGCTGACCCAGTATTTGTCACTGGAAAACAGAAATAAAACATCTGTGCACCATAAGTTATAACACAGAAGAAATCATTATGGCCATTGGTATAAGTTTCTTGAAAAGGCCTAGGGTAAGCTAAACTAAAAGACCCATGGGTTTTTAATATTAATTTTTTTAAAACTATGGAAAAAGAAAGAAATCCAGTTTGGAAGACCCTTCTTTTTTTTTTTTTTTTTTTTTTTTTTTGTGTGTGTGTGTGTTATAAGAAAAAATGACATGCACTGGAAAACTAATATTACTGACTGGGTTTGGGGAGCAAAGCATTAAGTAGAAACAAGACACCTAGGAGCTACAGGAAACTGGAGACAGAATAAGGAGACAGAACAATATTTGGAAGAATAATACCAGGTCATTGGACCAGCCAGTTGATGAGGCCTTGAAATATTACTTCATTTATACTTTTTAATTTTAGCAATGACATATGATGATACTTTTCTTTGGAAAGAAAGGACTGGAACAATATCTGGGGGCCAGGGGGCTCAGTTATGAGTCTGGACAAAGATTAACACAAGGAATTGTTGCTGGTAGGAAGATTGTTGCTCAGCAGGATGCTCACAGCATCTGCCTTAGTGAGATACTCTGGTTCTGACTTAAATGCTCTGAATAGCCCTCTGAAGGGCCACATATTCCTCCATTGACTAAATAAGGAGTCCAGAGAGACAAGCTTAGCTTGTAAGAAAAAATATAGAAAAGTGAAAAATAAGTTACAATTTCTTTTGCAAAACCTGTATCCCACTTTGCCCTCAGAGGTTCAGTTCTCTTTCTACCTTGACTGCAGCAGGGAGGCAGTGGGATACACCCTTATTTTTCACGGCACAGCAAATGTTTCTTGATGAGTCAATGAGGTTATACAGCCCCGAACATTCAAAGGATGAAAGTCCAGTTATTGCCACTCCACTTCCTTACCCAGGTTTGCAGGAGAAATTTAACAGGTCTGCAGGATTTACTTCTTCTGATGTTATAACTTGCATAAGAACAGCTGTTGCAAGGGGATGGACATAGTGTAGATTACAGAATCTAAGCAATCTATGCAGAAGTATTATAAAATTAATGTTGGTTTGGTTTTGGGGTTTTTTTTGTTTGTTCCTTTTTTTGTGGTTGTTTGTTTTGGGGTTTTTTTTGCCAGCATTATTGTTAACATATTAAATAATTTTCTCCATACCTGATTTTTTCTTTTCCTTTAGAATGTGATTGGAAATGAAATTAAAAGGAAGAGTACCCTTTTGTATTGCTGGTACTTAGATTATTCAGTATTTTGCACACATATTGTACTAGACTAAGATATATTGCAGCCTAACTCATTTAAGAAAATGCAAGGCTAGTCAGATTCTTATTTTTAATTTAATGAATAGCTCAACATTTGGTATTGTAAAATGTTCTTAAATAGCATGTGTGCTTAAAAAGAGCTGAGGGTGAAATGGCATTTAAATTAAGTCCAGACATAGATGTATTATGTCTTCTTTATAAGAATTTTGCATCTTAAAAACAAATGAACTGTTAGAATGCTCTGAAATGCCAAAAATATATTTTTTTGCATTTATATAACCTTTTTCTGAGCCTGTAGAGCCCTGGACATTAGCATTTGATCTTGCTTCAATTTTGCAGAAATCTGCATTATTTCATAGGTACAGTGACCCTCAGAAATAAGCCTTGTCTTATAATAGACAGAACACTTTGAAGGAGGATTCTACAACCTGCAAATCATTTCTAGATTTTAATCGTGTCAGGTATGTAAATTTGTGACCTGTAATATAGGTTTGTAAGGGAAATTTGGTTATTTATGTCTGCTATCAGAATAAAAAAAGAAATATACAAATATACATCTGGAGCCTACCATATATTTGATCTGGATCTAACACTCTGATCAGCACTACTTATCTTGACTGGTTTTAGCCTGGGTACTGGTAATACAGATTGAATAATGTTAAGATATCCCAGACCCTTTTAGTAGTTTAGGACTATTGTATGAGGACTTCTTGGCTATGTTAAACTCTTCTCCACTAGCATCAACAAATCCACAGTACTGTATTCTGAAAGACAAAAATTTGGCCTTTTTTATTTGTCTTCCCCACCTCCTTGCTGACCTGAAGATGTAATACTGTATTTGTAAAACTTTAACTTCAATATGCTCTCCAAGTCATTTAATTTTCCATAATCTCAGTATTTCCTACTTCATTTCAGCACCCGATCATTCTGAATTTCCACACCGCACACATATTAATCTCTCCTCAGACTATGTCCTTCTTCACAAAAAAATATTTAGATCACAGGGCACTACATGACACCCAGAGAAGATAAAGCCAACAGCCAAGCAATAGTTACAGTCATGAAAGCAGAGCGCACAGAATAAGTCCTTCATTTTGCAAGTCATCATTGCAAGAGGGCATCGGTTTTTTCCCTGTGGGTCATTCACAAAGACAATACACAACTCACCTTCTTTCCCAGCACTGACTTCAAAATCAAGAACCAGTATATTGAAATGGATGCTTGGAATTTTCAACTTTTACATTGCCCTGTGATATACTTAATCTGTGCCAAGGATATAGCATATCTTTGTGGGACAGGTGTGGATTAAGTTATTACTTCCACAGAGAGTTAAGGACTAAGAACATGGTCCAGCTCAAGTGCAAGGTGCACTGCAGTATTTTCCAACAAAGTTAAAGAAGCTTGTGAAAATAAAATAAAATAAACAAACAGAAAAACAGCCAACCAAACAAAAGAGACAAAACTCATCTCATAGACAAGGGAACCAGAAAACAAACCCAAGAAGTGTCTAATCCTGTTTCTTACTACCCTACTGGATGAGGCTCATAGTGATTACTTTGATATGCAAATACCTGAGTAAAATAGTATAGGCCTACTATACTGTGCTGTTTGCTAAGCAAATTTACAGAAAATTAAATAGTTTAAATTTCTAAAAATCAGTTTCCATTAATAAAAAAAAAACAGTGGCAAATATCCCTGAAGTCAATGGGACTATTCCAAAATAGCTTTCATGGGACTCGGAATCAAATATGAAGTCTGAATTTAACTTCAGGCATTAAAAATTTCTACAACTGTAAACTTCAGTTTATTACTTGCAAACATTGACAAAGAATAGGGTGAGTGAGAACAAGAGTGAGATTCAGAAGACAGTGGTAGGCAGTTATGCAGGAAACATCTTTTTCCCTTCAAACTACATAAATTACTTGTCATTTGACATACACTTTTCCAAGTATTATTTAATTAAAATAAATGAGGAACATTCAAGTTAAATTTAGCATAACAAATTATATTAGCCTCATGATATGATAAGAACATATATTACTATTTCCAACACTTTTTCCAGTGGATTTATTCTCTTTTGTGGACATTATTCTTGTTCTTCATATTAGGAAAGGAATGCAACTTATTGCTATCTAAATCCTTTACAGATAAAAGAGAATATTTTGATCATTTTTTTAACTGTATTTTGCTATGTTGTGTTTTGTGAAGTGCATACACAAAAGGCAATGTAAGATGTACAGCTCTGGAGATTTTTTGTATACTTTGACTGGTCACAACTAAAATATGTGTCTATGTTCTTATTCTAGTAATATGTGATCTATATTTATCTCAAGAATAAAGGAAGAAAAACACCTACTGATTATTACAAGAGTAATATATCTCCATTTCTAATCAGATTTTTATTCAGAAATCTAGGACATAATTTTGCAAAATAGTTCTAAAATATTCTCTTAGCCACAGGGTTGTTTTTTTTTCTTACACTTCTTTTTGTTTCCAGTAAATTAACATTAAATTTTCTTGGTATATTTATGAAATTAAACTGCAATTGCTTGAAAGAATAAGAATTCATCAGAAACAGAATTTAAGGTAACATCAATAGATACAGTTTTTCAGCTCTGATACCCCAAATCAGTATTTCTTACTAATTTTTAATAAATGGATATTCCTAACTATAGTAGTAAAGAGATAATATTTCCCCTTTTAAGACATGTCATTGAAGTCTGGTGCTTGGAAAATGAATATACTATCCCAGGAGGAAAAAAAAGAACCACTAGAATGATGTCTTTTAACTTATGTATCTGAGAAAAATCAATTAGATAGAGGAAAAATACTGCTGAGAATTCGTCAAGAGTTTTTACAAGAGTAAAGGGTGATTACTTGATAACAAGCATGACAGAAAAATATTTATTCTGGATTTAAATGTGACTTTTTAGGGAAATGTGAATTATATGGTATGAAAAACCATGCCTAAAGCCATATTATAAGATATGTTGTAGAAGCTTATTTGCATTTGTCTTAGTGTCTTAGATTTCTAGAAGGCACACAAAGAGAAGGGTGCTTTCACTGGCTAGGATGCTAAGCTAGGAGGACTTTTTATGGACAATTTAAAGATAAATTTCTTTCCTTATTGGCTATATTGAAAATTTAGCTATTTAGTCCAAAGGAGTCAATTCAGTTGCTGCCTAAAATTTAGGCAAATGTTAGGAGCTCAGGTAAGATAAAATGGCTCCTAATAAGATGTCACTTAGCAACCCAATTCTTAAAAATATAAAAAGTCTTTAATGCTGTAGAACAGCAACATAAGGGTTGCATGTACTGTGTCAGATTAGAACATGAAGTAGATAAAAAGTTTCTGGGATTCTATGAAAGCTGTGCATGCCTGCCATTCCTCCAGTGTGTGACAACCTGGGAAAAAAATCGTATTTTCAAGCACAATGGTCAAAACTGTGTTTAATGGAAAAACAGAAAAATAGTAGCAAAGGGAATTAATAAATAAAAAGAATAGCTACATCCTCTAGACCTATCAAAAGAACCATTACAGTTAGTGAGCTGTAACTAGAAGGAAATAAGTGGGTTTCAAACAGAAGCAGGGGCCTACCTGGGATAAAGAGGAGAAAGCGGAGGGGTCTTGATTTTGTTTTGTTGATTTGTGTGTGGGTTATTTGTGGGGTTTTTTTGAGTGTGTGTGTGTGTGTGTGGGAGGTTGTTCTGTTTGTTTATTTGTTTGGTTTTTTCCCTAGCTATTTAGGAAGATAATGGGATGATTTAAAACACAAGTCACGTAAGACAAGGTGAATAATGCATTAAAATTTTAAATATCTGTTGAATAACATATCTGAAATGGCAACTTGTTTGCTGTTAAATACCGGAGAGTTCAGGATTCCTTTTTTTAAAAGAGTGATTTTAAATATTGATGTTACACCCCTGTGAATCTTTTACAAAAGACCTAATACATAGTGTTACTTACCTGAATTAATCAGGAGAATTTAAAATAGAACTAACATAAACATCAAATTAAACTGCAGTCAATAATTCAAATTGTCATGTGGTATCGCTCAAGCCTGAAAATATTAACAAAGCCTACATTACCATATTTAATCTCACACCTAACAAAATTACCAGAAATAATCCCATACTTCTCAGTCCTTGCCTACTGGACAGGGCTCCTACTCATAAAACTGTTTTCTGAAATAAAATTTTGCTCATGGTCACTATCCATCCCACCATAAGCAGGCAGTACATTTACATCGGCGTAAAAGACAACTTACATTGCCTTATGAAGGTGGTTCTGGAGGTGTTCTGAAGACCAAATTTCTGTCTCAACATGACAGGAAGCCTCAGTGAGACCCAAATGCTGCTGGAGGATGCTCAGTGCTGCATGAAAGCCAGGTGCTTCACTACCACTGTTGGCTCTGAATACTCTGCTTAAGAGACAGCATTTTGGGTTTGAAGTGAGCTTCTCAGAAGACACACCAATACTGAAGATACATGGCTGCTTCCAAAACCTAAACCATAAAGGCAAGCCTCTGTCCTTATTGTGACCTGACACTTTATCAGGCAAACTAATGGTATAAAAGCTCCTATCCACACCTAGGCAGTCATGGCTGTGTATGGTTTTATGTTGCTCTATTACTATTGTGGCTTAAATACTTGCTATTCTATCACAGTAGTTTAGATTGAAAAGGTTATGTTACCTGTAAGTATAGCTGTAATTTTGTAAGAAAGAAATAATTTCTGAGATCAACACTCAAAGAAACTTCTGCTCTTATTCTTTATTGTCTCTAGCCTAGAACATTTTTTTTCAGTCATCTTGCTGCTGCTATTTATAATGTGCCCAGCCTTTCATTTTTGTCTTTCCTGTCACAGCTACTGCTTACATTTTACCCTGTAGAATCACTGTCTTTCCCTGATGATGTATAACACTAAATGCAGTTGTGATTATCACCTACATATACAAGTTTTTTGCTTTTTGGCTTTTTAATGCAGTAGCATTTGCAACAGCTTCCTCTTCCTTAAGTTCCCCTTTCTCCTCCTTCAGAACCAAGCTGGCAATTCTCATCTTGAATAGCTTTAAAATTGCTCATAGCAATCAATGACAACTGAGGCATCACTAAAGAATTTCTTTTATCTCCAAGCTCCAATTTAGATCAGTCATTAAGCTTGAGTAAGCTTGAGCTGTCAGAACACTGTCCCTCATCACATGCTCTAAGCACAAAAAGTCAACTTCAAAATCAAATTTGTTCTGTCTCTTACTAGATTTTGTAATGGTCTAGTATGAACAATAAACTTTGCTGAAATAGTACTGTCAATCTTTACAACTCAGATAACTATACAGGCATTTTATCAACAGAAGGCTGTTGTACCTCAAATATCATCCACACTAAATCATTTCCCTACGTTTCTTCTTTTGTGCTGTTTGATCTTGTTAGTATTGTATACTACATTGCTGGGTAGTGCCTTTTTTTTTTATAAGCATAAATTTTAAAAACATGAAATAACAGCATAAATTCAAAAAAGAAAAGGAAAACATCTATGTTTTTAAATATTTGAAATATCAAATATAGAAGACAGAAGAATTACTCATAGTCTTCTTGATTTCTCTACACAAACAGTCCACATTTCAGACAGGACTCAGTCATAAAATAAAAAGTGCCATTTTCAAATCTTTATTTAGGCTATGTTTCTGAACTTATACTCGAGCTTATACCCTTTTCAACTGTCTCTTAAAATATGAGCTGCCAGCCAGAAAACGACCCCTTTCATGGGCTGCATCAAAAGAAGTGTGAGCAGCAGGTCCAGGGAGGTGGTTATCTCCTTGTACTCTACTCTAGTGAGACCCCATCTGCAGCACTGTGTCCAGCTTGGAGTCCTCAGTACCAGAAGGATGTGGACCTTTTGGACCAAGTCTAAAGGAGAGACATAAAGATGGTCAGAAGGCTGCAGCACCTCTCCCCTAAGGACAGGGTGAGAGTGGTTGTTCAGCCTGCAGAAGAGAAGGATCCAGGGAGACCTTATAGCAGCCTTCCAGTACCTGAAGGGGCCTGCAGGAAGCTGGGAAGAGACTTTTTGAAAGAACATGTAGCAACAGGACAAGGGGTTACCATTTCAAACTGAGAGGGTAGATTTAGACTAGATATTAGGATGAAAATTTTTATTGGGAAGGTGTTACTGTGAAGGATACACTGATCACTGGACAGGTTGCCCAGAGAAGCTGTGGCTGCCCCCTCCCTGGAACTATTCAAGGCCAGGCTGGATAGAGTTTTGAGCAACCTGTCCTGCCCATCACCAGGGGGATTGGAACTAGATGATCTTTAAGGACCCTTCCAGACTCAAACCATTCTATGTTTTTATGATTCTATAAAAATAAACTTCAGCAAATGTTTAATTCTTTATATTCACATGAAATCTCATTTCATTAGCAGATTGAAGCTGAAAACAAAAATCTGGCCTGAACAGGTTTTTTGACTTTCTGATAGTGATTTGATTTTTTGGTTAAGGGTTCCTTTGAAAAAAGTGCTGTAAAAGTTCTGTGATTTACAGTGTATGAATACTGCAATCTGCTTCAAATGAAATTATTTATATGCTCTGAGTTGTGTCAGCAATTTTAGGAGGCCCTAAGGCAGAATGAACAAGATGATACTGTCAAATTATGTTTTTAAAATGTGTTAAGTGAATGGTAATCTTTGGTTGGTTAATAGACACCTACCCAGACACCCACTTACTACTCCTCTTCAACAGTCAGGGGAAAAAAAAAATCAGATTAAAAAGTCTGATGATGAAATAAAGACAGGGAGATCACTTACTATTTGCCATCACTGGCAAAACAGACAATCTGGGGAATATTACTTGATTACCAATTAAAATACATGTGGATGGTGAAGAACCCAGAAATTACAACAGAACTTTTTCCCCCATCTTCTTTCTTCCAAGTGCCACTTCACTCCTTCATTCCTGGTTCTTCTACCAAGTTCCCTCTGAGCAGGGGAGAGAGGGGGGTAATGGATAGAATATACCAGTTCCTCTCTGTTGCTGCTTCTTCCTAGAAGTGTTCTCCATTTCCAGTGTGGGTCTTTTCCATGGTCCTTCAGGAAAAAGTCTGCCCCAGCATGGGCTGTATTTGGCCTGAAGTTCCTTTGGGAAACATCTAGGTGTTCCAGCAGGGGGGTTTCCATAGATTGTCCTGTGGATGTCTGCTCCAGCTTTGTTATTCCTATGGGCTGCAGGGGAATCTCTGCTCCCAGTGCCTTGAGTATACACTCTCACCCATTTTTTTCTGATCTGGGTATTCACGCCTGGTCCCCTGGTCCCCTGTTCCTGCCTTTTTTTCAAGGCAGAGTTTTTCAAGGAGCACTTGGAAAAGTCAATGAGTTTCTACATTTGTTATTTCTGAGGTAATTTTTGCATTTCATTTGCATTTTACATTTGCATATGAAATAATTTCAGTATCTTGAATGAACAGATATTAGTTAGGAGTTGGAAGGGACCTCAAGAGATCATCAAGTCTAACCACCCCTGCCAGAGCAGGGTCACCTACAGCAGGTCACACAGGAACATGTCCAGGTGGGTTTTGAATGTCTCCAGAAAAGGAGACTCCACAACTTCACTGGGAAGCCTGTTCCAGTGCTCCAACTCTCTGGAGTTCTCCCTGCCCAACTCTCCAGCCTGTCCAGGTACCTCTGAATGGCAGCACAGCCTTCTGGGGTGCCAGCCAGTCCTCCCAGCTTTGTGTCACCAGCAAGCTTGCTGAGAAAATGAAGAGAGTATTACAGGATCTACTCTAAGATAATTTCCCACACTCTTCAGTCTCCCACTAAATAATTTAGTTAATAAATTGCCTATTATTTATAAATAATATCAGAATGCTTAATATTTGCCTGAAAAGAAAAACGGGAGCATGCAAATATGGATTTATATTTTATATTTCATCTTTGATTATATGTTAATTAAACCATTTATCATTCCTCAAATTTCTTAAATTATATTTCTTGTTAGGTCAGATGATAGAAGTTCTTTCCATAATATTTTTTTTCTTATTTTTTAAAATCGAGCTGCTGGTTGCAACAAATGAAGAAGGACATGATAGTTATGTGTAAACATAACCAGTCACAGATATTTCTGATTAGCTGCTATTCATCTGCAGTTATATAAAGATGCATACACAAAAAGTGAGAGAACTAAAAAGAGTTTTCAGATAAGCACACATCCTTCTAAAAGCACACTGAATACCAAGTTGCAAAATGAGACTGCTTCTTAACTATCACATCAGTAACCATGCCCTGGTGACTGAAGTTTATTTTTCTGCTCTCAGCCATCCAATTGTCAATCAGTAAGGACATATGTGCTTAAGAGATATAAGCACATAAACTTTTTGTTTAAGGTGCAGTGGTAGGAACAAACCTTAAAATCAAAGCAAAAAGGGGGTAAAAAAAAAAAATACCACCAGACTTCTAAAAATATGCATCAACAGTGCCTAGCCACTCTTTCTAACTAAATAATGGCTTTTCAGTTGGTCTCATTATGCAGTGTATTTTTTAATTCAAGTATACAGATATGTTAAATATATATCAGTACAAGAGTTCAAGAACTTATACGTACTCATCCTTTTTCAATGGCAGGAATCTTAAGGGAAGATTTTAAAATGTAGCAAATAATTTTAGGAATCTTACTTCATAAAGAAGACAGAATGTACAGTGACTGTCCTTGGTCTGTGACCCTCAAAAAACCATTGAATAGTTTTTCTGTAGTGTGACATGACAAAGTTTTTCTTTAATTAGTGAAATATTATGCTTTTTATCTAGGTAAGAAAAAGTAATTCTTTCATTTTACTTAGAATAATATAAATCCAAAGAAAGATAAGGTAGAAAGTAAGGTCTTTAATTCAGCCCAAAGAGCAGAGAAACTGCTCTCCAGTCCAGGCTTTGAAAGCAAGGAGAACTGATGAGTTATGAACTGAAGAATTTAAGCTGCTGAATGCATTCTTCTGTAAAAAAAGAAAACTGGATCAGGACCCACCTGGGAAATGTTAGAATTGATACCTAGGAACTGACTTGCTGACTTGACAGAGATATAAATGACAGAACACAGAGAAGACTAAAACACAATGAAGGCAAAAACACAAGGAAGAAAGAGGAGTTCATTGCTTACTTAAATAGTTTAAAAGGAAATTAATTAGATTATAGATTTGTTCTTAGTAGTAACTGCAGGAATGCTTGGTACATTTTAGTCATCCAAAATGGATCCCTGTTACTGCTTGGAACCTGTGAGTCCCCACGGGTGGCCTCTCTCTCTCTCTCTCCCAGCCACTGATGCTCCTGCCTTCTGATTATTCCCCCGACTCTCCACAGCAGTGAAGTCAAAGTAATGGTGTTGCACGAACATACGTGGTAAAATAAAATGAGAATGACAAAACTGTGTGTACAATTGTTTTGCTGATTTACCCGTTTCTCTCCTGTAAAAATACTTGATTTTTTGAAAGTTAGGCTATTTTATTTTAACTGATCCTGCTACGTGTCATACAGTGGTGGATACCATATCATTGGCTACTAGTGGTGGAGACTGAGAACAGTATTTTAACTTTACCTTTTACAAAAATATTACAAGCACTTTTAAAATGTTCACAAAGGCTCATAGCACTCTTGACAGACAGGTTTATATTCAGATTAGGGCAGATCATTGCATCTACTATTTGGTTATGTCACAGTTTAACTCTGGGCCAGCAATTAAACAAATGACAGATGCTCTCTATTAAGCCCTCTCCCCTCCTTGATAAAACAAAGGACAGCAAATAAGGGAGAGAGACTTATAGGCTGCAAAATAAACTACACAGCTTTAATGAAATGATAAAAGGATAAATAATTAAATAAATAAAAACATACAAAAAAAACCCCAATACCACATTCCTCCCCCTTTTCCCTCATTAGCACTCACGTCAGCATTGAGGCTGCAGGGCAGCCCTGGGAAAGTCCAGGCTGGACTCCTGGAGTCAGCAGCAGTCGGGAGCTGGAGGCAGGAACACACGGACTCAGGCTGGCATGGGTCAGGACCACAGGCAGAAGAATGGAGAGAATCCTCCCAGGCTGTCCAAGCAAACAGGAACAGCTGAAGAGAAGGGCAAAGAAGGGTGAAGAGGAAGAGACTTGACCCTTGTGATCCGTCAAATTTATACTGAGTATGACGTGTATGGGATGGAATACTCTGGTCAATTTTGGTCACTTGTCTTGTCTGCTCCTCCTTAAAGGGTGACCCCTTTACTCCTTTTCCAGACTACAAGATGCTTCTCATAACTGAGCAGTGGCCTTGGTCCTGCAGACCATTCTCCAGCCATTACTATAAACACCCAGCATTAGCAGTCCTAGAAGCAGACACTGAGGAACATGCTGTAAATTTCAGCTACTTACAAGAGACTTAGCTGACAGCAAAATTACAAGACAGAAAATTCACTCTATTCTGGCCCAAACCAGGACAGGTTATTATCACAACTAATCAGAGGATGACAATAAAATTCCTGTGTAATGAAGACCTTTAGAAAAGACCAAATCTTACACATCAAGGCCTCAGTGTAATTCAGAGGAGCGTATGACAGAGAAAAAAGAACCTTAAACATTGCATCTGTTAAAACACCTCAGGGACAAAGAAACCAACAAGAGTTCATTCCAGAATGACTCTGGCTATGTCCTTTTCTGAAGGAAACTTACATCAACCTCATCCCATTTATAAGGATTTGTTATATTACAGGAATTTCCAGGGCAGGGAGACTATACTGTACTATTAGAGACTTAGCTGGAAACATATTCTGTCTGTAAAACAACACACTCAGCCTTAGAAGTGACTGAGTAAGAGATGTGGGGCTGGAGATCCAGAGCCATAATTTCAAAGCTTCTGTGGTAACAGAAAGGCCACACTCAGCTTTTTCTACATGTCAGATCATCATCAATATCTACTGCTTCTAGCATCACACTCAAATCAGAAGTCTCGTTCTGGTACACGGCAATAGTATTGGTTTGAACTCAAAAGAAAGCTGTCTCACCAAACTAACAAAATCCTTGAAGGTGACAAGACCTTAAAATCACTTGTTTAGTCAAAAATGTAATATTTATTTTTATTTATCTCTTTAAAAACTGGAAATGGTGGCACAGAAATTACTAATGTTTGAACAAAATATTTGTTCTTTATATAAAGCAGCTTGGGTACAAGGAGCTGGCATTAATATATAAGCATACAGTTACTGAAATTTAAACTAGTAATTTTAATTTAAACAATAAGTATCAAAATTGCCATGGAAACAGTAGAACTTCTAATATTAGCAACTGAACTCTGAAATTTTAATCTGATTATTTTTCTGTTTTATTAACAAGTTGTTTAGTTTTAAAAAAATGTATTAAGCCTAATTTTTCTTGAAAAAAATGTACAGTTAATGGAATGTTACTTAGAAAAATATATTTGCTTGAGAAATATGTTGGTTGTGTTACATCTACTTACTACACAGACATCAAATGATCACCTAGTGGATATAAGTTGCTAAATGCAACAAAAACCTCTTCTACTCAATACTTTTAAACATTTGAGTTTTTGTACTGAAGATAATTTTTAATACTTGTGCACATTGCATCCATATTTTATATTTTTATCTGATTAGCATCTTGATCTGGATTCCTAGGAGTGCTTTGAAAAGGGTTTCATGTACTGCAGTGCACAAAGATGTCATCTAAATCTACAGCTGGATCCACAAGTACTGTGAACAGTCATGAAGAAACAGAGAATTTGCTGTTTTTCTCCCACACTGTGGTTATGTAAACGTTTGATCACATATTTTATAAATATAAATTAGTATCTACAACCACGACTCAGTCTCGGTTTCATACTTGAGATTTATATGAAAGACAGAATATTGGATTTACAAAAGTATCCAGTGGCTTTGATTCTTTGTACCAGAGTTTGCTATTTTGGAGTGTGGAGATGAAAGAACATTTTTCTTCCCTTTTTTGCTTAAAATCTCAAGACTTCATCTCAATCAAGAAAAGAGAAAGGGCATGGGAGATCATTTTTATTATTTAGTTACTTTGTATGAAACTGTCTAAAACTGTTAAATTCTATATAAAAACAGATTCATATATATTTCCAAGTCTATTCTAGCAGAGCTTCATAATCCAATTAACTAGAACACAGTGATTTCAAAGTATATATGCACAGAGGCTATCTCATACAGCATAAAACATGCTGCAAGTGATCCCTGTTTAAACACTTCTAATTAACTGGTAAAGATTTCCTCCAAGTGGTAGGCTGACTCTTGCTGAATCAACACAGCTCTGAGGAATTCTAAGGTTTGGCTTGAACTCTTCAATACAGAGTCAAGTAACAAACTGTGAAGAGTAAAGCTTGAAGAACAGCAATGCACGCACAGTTTGACTTCCACATCTCCACACAATACTTCAGCAAATGTTCCAGCTGGTCACTTAGCAACATTCCCTGTCGCCTGATACAGTCACTTTTATCTTGGGCACTTACTTCACAGGAACATCACAGGAAAAATCCCCTTTGGTAGCAATCTGTATCCATTTTGCACAATAGTAAAGGACTGCACAAAGTGGAAGTCAGCAAAGATGACTCCTCAGACAGTCTCACTGCCCTGCTGCCTGGCATTCATTGCACAGGCTCAGATTCCCATACAGTATTACATAAGTGCTGAATCAGGCTGGCAAAAGGTGTTTAAGTTCCTTTTCTCAGGAAAAGAAACTCAAAAATGACATCATAACAAATGCTTTCTGTAACAGAAAGAATCAAGATTTTGAGTCTTGATTAAATAAAAGTCTCTCTTAAATGTGAGAGCAAAGTTTGGGATCATTAGCCCTTTTGGCTTTGCTTAGGCCATAACCAAACTCAGTGGAGAAGAGATCAGTGGAGAGCTCATTTTGGATTTTTTTTAATGACTTCAGTATGTTTCACATCCATAGGATATCAGTAATTAATATTGTATGAAGAGGTAAAGAGTTGTAGTGATACAAGTCCAGATTATCAAAATCCTAAAGAAAGAATGGGCCAATTTAACAATAATGTATAACATTTTATTCTCTTAGTTATTTGTATTACCATGATTAATCTTTAAGTCTATTCCACCAGGCACAGCATGCAAAGATAATAATTATTGCTGACACCACTGAGGTAATTTAAGAAGTTGTGTTTTATATCACTGATATTGAGAAAATGTTCTATCATTACTTTAGTTAAAAAAATAGGAAATAGCTTACTTATACATATGAATTATGTATACATATATATAAGTGATACAAAGTTAAATGCATAGGATATTTTCTGACAGTTTACTAACTTCTGTGAACTCTTATTGACTGCATTTCTTCAGGTGAACAATTAAAATATGCATAAAACCAAGAAGTTTACATAATGATATTAATTTTAAATGAGTTTCTGTTTACATAAAGTCTCAAATATTCTTATTTTCCTTCTAATTCTATTCTTCAGTTCCAGAACTACATATGAATTGGAACCATGCCTAAATGAGGATTACTCACAGCTATTTGCAGACACTAAAAAAACCCCTACACACTGCAGTTAATCTCACTGACTAATACTTGCCAACAACATTCAGTAAGGTATTAAGAACAGATTCAGGAAGTTAAATGCAGAAAACAAAAACTTTTAAAATAATTCCTAAGAGGTACAAAAATTTTTATTAGTATTATTTATATTAGGAAGAAAACAGCTATAACTTGCTAAATATAACAGGGGAGGCAGCCTGAGACTGGAAAAACCAAAACAAAACTAAGAACAACAAAAGAACAACAACTAAAAAGAAAGAAGAAATGAAAAAAATAAACCAACCAAAAAAGCCCCCAAAATGAGATCTTTCTGTACAATCCACTTCAAAGTAGCCCAAGCACCCAAGTTCAACATAGTGATCAGTGCTCACCAAATGCTTTCAACACAATGTTGTAGATAAATACACCTGTTGTGTTTTAAATTGGTGGTTTTGTTTAAGAGGCTGCACTTTTTAAAGGTAAGAAAAGTAAAAGGGAGACTGTTTTTCCCTTTTTTAATAAAAGGCAAAAACCAAGTTTTTATAGACTTACTTATGAACACTGCTGCTCTTTTCCGAGACAACTCTTGTTACTTGCTTGTCAAGCAAAACAGGTTAAAATATAAAGCAGGTTCCTTATTTTTCATCATACTTGTTTTCATGTGTTTTCACTTGACTTAAAACATTCTAAATTAGTGACCAGTGTGACTACAGAGTGCTTGCAGCTGCTGAAAACTCTCACCTGGCACAAAGAAGACCACAACAGGAAATAGTCATAAAACATTGCTGTTGTTTTTCAGGTTTTCCCGTATTTCTAATTTCTTGGTGTTCAGTAACATTGCAGTTTACATTACAGAACAAAGTAAAATATGCACACGTTATTGGCTTCTAAGATAAAGAGACATTTTAGATTTTTATGCTTTTTTCCATGTTTTTTGCTGCCAAGATCACTGGACATGGTAATAGATGGCAGCTAAATTTAAGTACACTTTCAAATTACACTCAGTCCTTTTGACTTAGGGGTTTCCTATGATCAGAATTTAGAAGTGAAAAGACATCTGTCTTACCAAAAATAATTTAACATCTAATATAAACAGCTGATCCAGTCTGTCCACTGTAGAACAGCCACATGCATTGTTTTGTAAAAGGAAGAACATATAAAACCTAAATTCTATTACAACAGAGATCAATAATGTGAAAAAGCAATGTTTTACTGCATGAAGCTGTTGTACTACAGAAGGAATATTATCCTGTCATGAGTTTCACAACACAATAATTCATGCTGACAGAGGGAATGCTATCAGTGTGGAAACTGCACTTATTTATTGAATAATATATAGAATATATTTGCCATACTTTCCCCTTTTTCAGTATTCTAGAGATAAGTTCACTTGTGTGGAACCACACCCACATAGGAACAACCCATCCTGCTTGTAGTCATCATTTACCATCAGAAATCACACATCACTAAGTTTAAGCCTGGTGGTCAGGGAAATAAAAGTTATTTACATTGCAGAAGTATATTACATAGGAATGTGTTGTGCCTCCTTTGGAAATAATCCTGAACTCCATTGTGTAATTCAAATTATCTGTCCTCATAAGATGCTACTGAATAAACAAAACCTGTCATTATATTGATATTAAAACCTGTAAAAATATTATTTCTTTCAGATTGTCTATGATGGAAAATGTTGCTGAACATTTGTGGGTTTTCATTTCTCTGTCTAACTCAAAGGCTGCACAGCAGTAGTAACTCTTCCTGCACGAACACACAGGACTGATATTAGTAAGAGCTCATATTATTTTTTGTAGTTAAAGCCCTCCAAGACCTGTCTTCAGCATCATCTCTTCTTACACTGAGGATTCTGAACTGTCTCTTTATCTTCTGTATGAGTTCTGTAAGACCAAAGCTTTCTTCAGGAAAGAACAGAATTACCATAACTTAGTTAATTAATATAAGTTTTTAGCATAACTTATATAAATGTTTCACTGCTATTTACCCTACACATAGCCATATAGCTTCATTTAAGAATACTGTTTGAGGAACCTCTTATTATGTGCATCAACAGACTGGTTTAAGAGGGTTTCGCTCAGTGACTTCTTTGTGCAATTTGTCTGAGTGCTGTTCATAGAGACCTGTTTCTTCCCTTCCTGTTTCTTCCCTCCATCCTCTATTTTGTTTGTTAAGTTTTCATATCCAGGTGAGGTGTGTGGACTTCACTCAGTGGCTACCTGCTGTTAACTATATGGTCTGAGTCCTCAGGATATCTTTTTGTGTTTATCTTTATCCCCAGGATGTGGTCAGTCATGAAACTCTTCCCTTTACCTTATTATTGAAGTAGTTTTCAACATGCCATCTATATTTTTAATTTTTGTTTTTTTAACTGATTAGAAAATATTAATAGCCTACTAGAGGTTGCAACAATTATTATGGGATATCAAAAGGTGGCAGAAGAAAATTCTGAAAATTAATCTGTTCACAGATGGTGTAAGGATATATAAAATATGTCTGGGGCCTCAAAAGTCAGGTATGTACTACTTCCATTTCTGCTATTCCCCTGAGGTTCTGTGTATGTAGGGACAATTTTACATTTGCTCTGTAAGATTCGTGCATGGGATACAAGTCACATACAATTTCTTCCTCTGGTCAGTCAGCAAACAACCTGTAAATATCTGGCCACCAGATAAAGGATCAAGACAGATATATGGCCACTCAGACTTTTTGGAAAGTGGGACTTGTTCAGAAGCAGGTACGAGCTGGACACTCTTCTGTACTCAAATTCTCAAGATCTTTCGCAGTGTTCTCAAACTGACAACCTCAAAACAAAGCTGAATACATCATTTTTTCTTCCACTGCCCAAAAGACCTTGTCAGTACATAATTACCTGGGCTATTCAGCTGGGGTGACATTTTCTTTTTTCACCCTCCTCTTTTCCAATGTAAGTTTAATATTTCTTTTTGTTTTCTACTGTTCCTATTACACTTGAAAGGCCTCCAGAGTAACGAAGGTAAGAAATACTAACAGGTTAAATAAAATCTTTGGGTAATTCATATAGATCAAGAAAACACTTTCTGCAGGTAGTAGGAGGAGGGAAATGTGCTACAACTTTCCCAGTAATTAATATTATGCCTGACATCTTAGAAATCCATAACAATAATGTGTATTTTGCCTCTTCTGGGGGATGTGTGAGGGTTTCTGTAATAGTAATTATTATATCTGTAATTTCAAATTCTTGAACCTATGTGTGTTTTCCCTCACTGCAGTTTGTAATAATAAAGACCACACTCATCCACCTACTCTAGTAGCTGAGTCCTAATCACCAGTGGTATTTAGCTGGGAAAGTCTGTATGGCCAGCATACAATGATTTTCTTAGTATTGCATTTAAGCCTTCAACAGTGTGTAGCCTTAGAGTCTTCCTAAGATGGAAGTGACATTTTTCTGCTTAAAAATGACAAAAAATCTATTCTTTTCATGGAACTTTTATAGCTGGATAGTGGAAACAAAAATAATATATTTACCTAAAGTCTAAAACCTTGCAAAGGTATTCATACTTGTATTTATCACAAGCTAACAACCTGGCATTTACGCTTTTCTGGGGAAGCTGATTGCATAGGCTTGAGTCTGCAATACATACATCATTTGCTTAAGACCTAAAGGTAATAAAAGAGCTAATAGGATCATAAAGACTTGAGTGGGAAAAGTAGAGGAGAGATGGAGTATAGAGCTGAGTGGCAGCAAATATATCAGAGGCAGTGACTTCTGGTTTATAATTCCTGCTGAGTTCAAAGCTGAGTGGAAGCTGAGAATCTCTGTCTCTCCCCCATATTACCACTAAAGGGGGGCAGCTGATGCAGGAAGCAAGAAGACCCAAAGTTAATGTGACAAACTGCAATGCTTTTCTATAGCTTTTGGAGGTATATATACCTTTTATTTTCACACAAAATACTGTTTATTTTCCGGTATTTTAAGCCTATGCAGCTACAGTGAGCAAATATTACTGTGCTAAGACAAAACTGGGTGAATTTGGGCCTTTATGAAATTTCCTAGAAATACTAAATTCTGCCTAAAGATTTCATTCCTACGACTTAAGAAAACATTCTGAGCACTTTTCTTCCAGTCATAAGTGAATCTTCAATCTGTTTGAAATGGTCATTAATATTTGAAAACTTACCCTTCCTTTTCTACATCATCTTGACAGTCTCAACAGCAGTAAAGACCACAAAGTAGTGGAAAGTAAGAGGATAACCAGAAGCAGCTAAGTCAAATGAAATTCAGATTGCTGCCAGTACTTCTGTCCTCAAATTCAATACAATGTTTGACATACAAAATGGGGGTCAGCTGGCAGGTGTAGTAAATCTGCACCTGCTTGGAGCTAGGAAATTGTCAAACTGCTTTATTTCTCTGTCTGTCTTTCTTGATTATATGAAAACTGAGAGGTTTAGATTACACAAGTCATTGAAGAAACTTAAGCTTTGTAATCTCTTCAGTGAAGTAGCATAAAGAAGGATGCGATACTTTTTACTGAAATTTTTCTTTAGTATTTTCACACTGCAAAAAGCAGACTGCTATGCAGCACTAGGTGTTTTTCTGCATCTTAAACAATGTAATTCTTTGGCAGAGCAGCAGTTTCTAATGGTTTTAAGTGATGGCAGACAAAAACTTCTTTCAGCAAGCACATTAGCAGAAAAGCTTCTGATTCAAGTACTGAGTTGCAGCAGCACAGTAAAATGAAAACAGTTTAACAGACATTTTACTTGCTCCTGCACATAGTACTTTAAGTAACATGACTTCATGTACAGAATTTCTTAACTATAGTCAACCATATAGATGCAAAGACATTGTTATACAAACAGAAGTATCTGATCTTAAGCACAGCCTGAATACTTTGTAATTTCAGCAGGTGTTTTTATCAGTTGTTCTGTAAATGCTCTAGAACTCATTTCCTAAAAACTTTATCATCTCAGCGAAGATTTATGTCCTGCCTTTATTCATGAAGTGGAATTTAAATTAACGTGTAAACAAAAATCAATATTTCTTGGATACATTAACATTGAAATGAAGACGTGTGTTGATTTTCAGTGAGCTATATATTTGTCAGGAAAGAGTTTTTAATTGAAAAGAAAATAAAGATGGAAGAAAAAATCTACATAATGAACACTCATTATATATGTCAAAATTACTTTACAGTTTCAAGACTTCTTTTCAGTATGCGGAATAATCCACATGGCCATCAGAGTCAAAACACTCAAAAATAACTCCCTAATTTTCTAAAAGTAAGATTCATCGATACTGCTTCTTTCAGGCTGGTAGTTAAAATAGTATTCTCTGTTAGTTTAATTCTTATGCTGCCACCACTTGTCTGAACCTTAACAGCTGCTAAGCAGTGTTCCACAAGAACAAATGAGAACTTCACATAAAACAGATGCCTTAATCAATGGAATCAATAAATATATGTGGAAAAGTAGAAAAAAGACTACAGGTCAAACAGATCCCAGTGGGATATGTCTAAACCTAATGGAAGTGATGCTTTCATTTTTCAGTGATTCTCCAGTGACTGCAGAATCAGAACAAATGGCACAAAAATCTGCTGCCTTCCTTATTTGGGATTTCTTAGGTGGACTGTTCTCTAGAAGACTGGGCACAAAACTAATTTCCTAGAGTTGCACCTCAGATTCAGTAGTAGCTTGACCTTTAAATCACTTGATCTCTGTATGTGACAGTTTTCCCTGCAGGCAAATATTCTCTCATTTTCGCCCTAGACTTTGTGAGAATTAATATAAAAATCATATAAAAATGACCATGAAATCATAGCAAAATAAAGAGTCAAGGAGTGGGAATATTCTAGTCTTGAAGGCAGCCCCAGCTGCAGTTACTTGATGAGGAATATATTTGTCTAAGTGGTTCTTAAAAATACCTAGTGATGGATATATTGCAATCTCCCTGGGCAACCTTCTCATCCGAATGGTGTATGCAGAGCTCTGGTTAGCAATGAAGTTTTCAAACTCAAAACCCAACTAAGAGCTAACCCTGGGATGAACCTTAGAAAAGCATCTTCATTCACAGGACTTCTAAAATCCCTGTTCAGTTTTAAATCAAGATGATTTCCAGTCAGGCTTGTATTAGTTTCCAGTATTAGGCTATTCCAGTATTAGGCTTTGCATTAAGTATCCCAGCTAAGCCTCTAAGATTTTGTGTTGTGCTTTAGTAAGATATGAAAGACCAAGAAAATTCATATACACCACAAGTTCTCTTGCATTTTATATGGATTTGGGTTGACACAATATTTAAGGAGTAACTTTTACATATTTTATATGATAAATTCCTTCCTGTCATAGAGTTATTGTTTTATTTTTTTTCCAGAATCTCTATTAATACATGGCTAGATACTAACTTAAAGGAGGGTAACACAATCAAGATCAGAGACCACTATACAGGATCAGACAAAGATTTATAACTTAATTATTTTCTCTTTCCTGTTCTTTCTTACCACAGGCAAGTAGGCATTAGTTCTCATTTCACAGGATGTTCTAATACTTTCAATGGCCTTAAATATGAGCATGGATGAGCTACTACAATTTGCATTTTTTTATAGCCTTCTATATTGTGTTATGTATAATGTCACTTTTTATTTACCTGCATTCCATTTTGATCACAGCTATAAAATGGGGTTCTTAAATGTCAGTAATAATTCATACCACAAAGAATATGAAACGAAGGGCAAAGCTTACACAAAAGTAAATTAACTGAATTTAAATCCTATCATGGATACGTAGAGGAAATGTTCTGCTGTGGGTATGATAGTGGGTTATCTCCTCTTTGCATTTACCGTTAAACTGCAGACTCAGATGGGATAAGCTATGTTCCATAATATACTATGACATAAAAAGAGACATTCTTCAATCGAGTTTGACTACATTTACAGGAAAGACAAATACTTCAGTATGATTGTCTACAATATATGAAAGATATTCCACTACAGGGGCACCAAGGCAGTCAACTCTGTAGCATAATTAAAATGCAGTAGGCTGCATGTGGTCTCTACACAAATTATTCTGGCATTCAGCAGTGCCTGAGTCTGTTCAATGTCCTCCTTTGGAGGTCAGGAAGAATGTAATGCTGCTTCCCATTGTGCCACTGTTTGCACCTACCAGTTTTGGGCATCCTTGACCAAAGTCCCTGGCTGCCCACTGGCATCTGTCTCCATCCATGTCCCTGGTATCCAGGATTGTCCTCAACTTCCAGCACCTTTCCTCCAGAAAGACTTTTTCTTTCCACCTTCCTTCCTTCTGAGAGCATGAATTCATTTTGCAACCTTTGTTATCTATCCTCTCTTCTTTCAGGCACCCCAAATCCCAGTTTTCCTAATCTAAACAGTCCATATGCTGAAGTCAGCATATGAAGAATCTTGCAATTGTTGGTTCAGTCTCATTTCTCTTTATTAATCTGAGGATTCAAGACATGCCACTTTTGCTTAGTCTGGGTGTTATAAAATTTTACAGCACTTGCACTGTTGACCCCATCAAAATCAATAGATCAATAATCATCAGTATGAATTTGCATGTTGGCCATAAATGTGAAAATATAACTCTAAGTCTGTAATGGTATATTTTAAGTTTATGTTATCTTTGTAAATTAATAATAGACAAAATAATTTTCTTTAGTTTTCCTCTAATTTTTCTCCACTAAATCCCAAAAAACATAACTAGTCTATT
The DNA here is from genome assembly GCF_036169615.1 of Heliangelus exortis. Lineage (NCBI taxonomy): Eukaryota > Metazoa > Chordata > Aves > Apodiformes > Trochilidae > Heliangelus > Heliangelus exortis. The sequence goes on along the minus strand of NC_092426.1, from coordinate 28,366,618 downwards.
TGATTAAAACTTCCCAAGCTAACTTTTACACTCCTTGTATTAGTGCTGTAATACAGAAATGTGTAAAGTCTCATCAGCTTTTTCTTCATTTCATTTCATTGTTTCACAATTTGTTGTTTATCTTAAGTGAAGAACTATTTTTGACAGGCTATGGCCCTTTTGCTGATCAACAAGCTATAGGATTCAGTTGCTTAGTAACACTGCGAAAGAAAAAAATCATTTAATTATATCAGAAATTTTCAGTAAAAGGAGAATTTAAACACAATATTGAGTAATTTCCCCCGGCATATTCACACTTAATAAAATAATCCTTTTATGCTTCTTTTTTTCAAAGGTTTTGTTTCTTACAGACAAAATACAGAAGGAATCCTGATAGAATTACAGTGATCATTACAAACAATGCTGGAAATTACTCCTTAGAAGATAATACCTACAGGTATCCTTTGAACTATAGCTCCTATGAGGTACAACTATTTGGACAAGGATGAATAAGGACCTCAATTTGAAATAACTTAATTTTCATTTGAAATAATTCTTGAATGAATTGTTGATGAAAAAAGACTCTTCTATGCTGCTTTGCACTATCAATGATTACAGAAAGGTTGCCTCTAGCTGCAAACTAAACATATAATGAAATATGTCTAAAGCAAATCTATGCAATTTTGAAATCAATATGCCTGCTGTCTTATGCATGCATAATGTCTCCTAGTGATTCTAAAAAATGCAAATATTTGCACTCTAGATGTCCTTTTCCCTACTAATAAACTATTATTAAATAGGGTAGACTAAACTTAGAATTTGATTATCATTTTTGTAGCTTTCATTTCAATGATTTCAACAGTTTGTAACTCAGCTGCAAATTTTTTCACATGAAAAAAAAACTTTAAAAATCTTAGTCTAATTTTTTTCAAAGAGAATAAGAGACTACTCTATTTTAGACTAATATACATATATTTTAGAAATATATACATTAAAAAATGAAGCACTAAGTGGAGAATTATTTTATGAGCTACCAAGCCTTTAATTTATCCTCCTGTAGTTACAGAAATGACCCATTTTGATATAGACCACATGTGGTCTGGGAGGTGAAGGGATGAAGGGGTCTATTCAATGTAGAGGTTTAAGTTGCATTTCCTGACCAGTTAAGGTCTCAGTTATATCTGCAATACTTAATTCTGTGTTAACTGAATACACTGCCCAAAAGCACTGGATCAGTTTCTAACAACCACCAGCAGCTCAGTTCTGGTTCTTCTTGTTTCCTGAGACAGAGATGAGAACTTCTGGACCTCCTTCACACCATGGTTTAGCTGTCTTCTATCTTCTTTGTGTCAGCAGATTTCTTCCACCTGAGTTTTAATTACCTTTCACACCTTTGTTTTCTATTCTAAAATGTTTAAAAATAGATCAGTATCTGGAGAAGATTGTGAAATTACTTCTCTGTCTTTCTCCGTATTTTAAGCCATCCCATACATCTCTGGATGAATGCAGACCACTATGAGTGGTGTTTATTCATTTAATGAGAATACAATCCTAAATACAAAAACCCATATTTTTTTTAAATTAAAAAATACTTTATTGCACTATACACATTTCAAAACAGATATTTAAGCACTATTATTAACCTCAGGCACTAAAATATCAATAAGTAAGGCTCACAGAATGCATTCTATTTTTTCAACATGCCTGAGTTTACAATAAATATACAATAAATATTCCTGAATCTTTGATTACTTGGATTCTTACTTGGTGGATCACATTTTTAGCTTTAATCTCTAAGCCTATTTTTGAAATTTACGTGTTACTAAGATAGATAGCATAATTTACATGATACTGTGTTGCAAAGCAAAAAAGAAAAAGAAGAAAGGAAAGTAAGGCCCACAGAATGCATTCAATTGTTTTCAAAAGCAGTCATCAGAGAAAAGGGATTCTTAGGTGAAGCAAAGTCAGTGGCAGGGGGAATTGTGTTGAACCAAAGCAAAATGTGAGTAGCTTTTTTGACTAGCAATACTAAATGAAAAAAATATATTACATCTCATGCTGGCAATAAAAAATATCTCAGTAATTTCGTGCTTATGTGATAAGTGTTTCCCTGCTGTTTTTCATACTCAGAAAGAAAACGTTCCTCTGATTTAATGTGAGCAACTGCTGGACAGCAACTTAAATTGAATGAATAAACAAAGAAACTGTTCATCATCCCTATGCTCTTTATAAATGCATTGGTTGCTTTAGGTGTTTATTTATTTTGAAATATATTTATCGATAAGTAAAGAAACTTTTATTCTCTCAGTTTGCTCTAAGTTGTTTATAGGGTTTCATTTAATATGTCTATGTATCACAGTTTATTTAACTTAGAAATTTGGAAGAGCTTTTATCTTTTTCATCAACTCTCTTTTAAAATGCATGTCTCTTCTATTCATGTGACAGTTACTCAGTTGGCCTTGTCAGGATCAACTGTACTCTTACCATAAGATTCTTAATATAATATGAAGAAAAGAAAAAAAAGTACTAAGTATTGCTACAAGAATGTGTCAAAAGCTTTTGTTTTGTTATTTGTAAGCCATTGCTTGACCTGTTTGTTTTGTTGTTGTTTTTACCCACAGATGTGTTATTGTGGTATTCATGAAAACAACAACAGAGCTGGCAGCAAGCATGAATTTATATGGTAAGGTTGGCTGATGAATTTGCAAAATGAGTAAGTGCAGACATTATGGCCAAATATTTCTTCAAAGACTTCGTTTTACTCTCTGTTCCTGCTTCAGCACCCGAGGATGAGTTCAGTCATGGAGTTGTAGCATATGGCTATGAACTGGGGACAGGCTTCCACTAAAATATTCTGTTTATAAAAGAACAGCATATTAAAAAACAAACAAACAAAAAAAGGGTGGAAAAGTGATTGTCGAAAAAGTAAAAGCCTCAGTGTTAAAATTATAGCACTTGCTGTGCTTTGCTGCAGAAAAATTAGGTCTAAGTCCACTGTGCATAAAAAAGATCTTTAAAAAGATACAGCTGGATTACCTGTGTGAGGTAGGTGAGCAGAATTGAGTTTGTACTGGAAGAGGAATTTCTGAAGTTTACAGAGCTATGTCTCTATGAAGACTGTGAGATTTGTTGATATTGCCAAAGGTCTGAAGATCAAACATTTGCTGGATTTATACAAGCACTTTTTATCATTTTCAAACAATTGCTTCTGTCTTGAGCACAAGGTTTTATGCTAAACTAAGACATACACACTTGAAAAGTTCAAAGTTTGATTAGGAGGCAACAGAAAATAGAGGATACAATATGTTCTTTTAGCAACATTTTGTTTTTAATTTGAACTTGTGTGACTGCAAATTTGTTATCATCTGTGATTGATGACCTTTGTAAGAAAACACCACCTGCTTTTAGAACCAATTGTCACTGTGAAGGAGGCCTCAAAAGGTTGAAAAAGCTGTTGTGATGCTCTCTGGAAATCACTGCACTGACCTCATTGGACTTTGTCACTAGCTATTGATTTGTTAATTCAGAAAACAATGATCCAATGACATGTATTTTCACCTGTGTAACTACTGATACCTTTATTAAAAAGTATAAACTATGCTAAATAAACTATGCTAAATAAACTCCTAATGTTACCTGTCACAGATAATTTTATTACAGTTAATAAGTTCCATAATATGAGATTATTTTTATTAACACATTACCCTTTTTAGCATTTACTTTCTCAATAAGAGAGATTTACAAAATCTGACGTCAAGAGTATAACTCTGTGTGTTCTGATTACTGCAGTTCCATTCCAAGTGTTGTATTTGCACAGAAAAGGATGAATGAGAACTATGAAATACTCCACTTGTCTTTACTACTGAATCTTTACTGCTACTCAGTTTATCTCCACTGTACTCTTAGTTACGCCAGAAAATCTGTTTGTCACCATCTTTGAAATACCCTGATATTTCTTAGAACAAGAAAAACTTTAGGAAGGAAACAGGAAGAATTTGTCATACATTTTATAAATTAGAAAAATTATAATGAAACTATAAACCTAATTAAGAGGGCTAGTGCTGTTTGGCAGTTGACATTCTAATAAATTTCTACAAAGAAATGGAAAACTGGGAACATAACAAAATGCAACATTGCTGGTTTCCATCTAGAAAGACTATTTTGGTAACTTCTAGTAAGGAAGTCTTGGCTTCCTTACTAGGAATGCTGAGGCATCTCATATACACAATAATATTAGAAGGGTCTGATCAGACGATCCTTGAGGTCCTTTCCAACCTGACATTCTGTGATTCTATGAAGGAAATATTCCTTTCTATTTGAGGACAACTATGATTAACCATATAAAGAGAAAAAAAAAAAAAAAAAAAAAAAGAAAGAAAGAAAGAAATATATAGCATGTTTGTCAAATGGGTCTCAGAGTGGAATCACTGGAAGATGAAAATTAAATACGGACTATTTTCTAGTGTAATGAAATCTACCATTTAAAAAGAGAGTAGTTAATAGCTTCACTGTGTAAAAATAATTGAAGTTGCAGTTTGGTACCATTTATTATAGAAAGAAAGCATAATTCAGGGTTTCTTAAACCCCTACCAGATTAAAATAAAAATTCATATTTCTTCTAGAATACCTCTCTGTCCCATCCTCTTTCCTTTTTTCCCTTTCTTCCTCTATCTCTTTCTGTTTTTCTCCTATTATGCCTCGCTCTCTGTGTTTCCTATTGAGATATTGTTATTCATGAAGGGTCACTATGCAAAAAATTAGAATACACAAAGAAGGAAAAGTATACAGGGATTTCTATTAGAAAGTATCTCCATTTTTCAAGCTGTATTGGAAGTTTTGAATATTCTGAAAGGAATGCATAGAAAGATCCAAGAAATACAGATATCAAAAAGTAGGAAAATAAGAACAGAATCTGAAAATTAAAAATAATTTAAAGGACATTCAATAAAGTGACACAGACTAGAAATCTATGAAAGCCTAATGGGCTGGAAAAATTGTATCAAGTAGACTTATTAAATTATATTATAATAAACCTGAGCTAAAGTGAAAATAGAATTAAAACCATATTTTGGTTTTTCCTGTGGTATCTTTCTTGCTCCCAGTATTCTGGAACTTGTCTGTGGTGGTGCCCTGTGTCAGCTGCTTTAGAAAAAGTTTTAAGAAAATCCATGCCAGAAAATAATGTCATAACCTACATTGATGAAAAGCCTTTCTAACCCCTTGGTTTAAGAGAAGAAAAATTTCTCATCTTATAGAAACACAGCATAAAAAATAATTTCATTTTAGCAGAAATCTTGTTATTACCTGAGTAGATATTAATAGAAACGTGTTTTTTCTGTGCCTTTGTCACACCACTTGCTACTTATCTTTTCAATGCCCTTTCCATGGACTCTTTTTGTGCTTATCCTTTTTGTTACTTTTCTCTGCTTCGGTTTTTATATAATTCATAGGCAGAGTGATAAAAAGACATTGAACATTCAGATGAAGCTGTACTGTTGACTTGCAAAATATCACTATTTATCTCTAGCATTATTTTTTATGTTTTTTATGTTTATGAAAACATTAGTTTTTCTAAGTTGATCTCTACTAAAATCACACTTTTTTTTCTTCTATCTCCCCTTCCCCTGAGTTCTACAGTTAAATTACAGCTGGTGGTTCAAAATATACTTTCTAAAGTATGTTAGCTTGTACTCATGGAAAAGAAAGTTTAGATTTCAAAAACTCTTCCTTTGCTCTGCTAGGTTTACTTGAACTCATCACAGTCATATTAGTACTTACTAACTTAAATAATTTGAATATTGTGCAGATTTTGTTCCAGATCATTAACAAATATTCCACAACAGTCAGAAATTGTACAGTCCTTGTACAGAATACTGGTAGTTATCACTTGTAACTTTTGAACCAGCCAAATTACTCATTGATTCCTATCTTTGATTTCTATCTTTTAGGCAATTTGTTCTCAGAATTATGATATTTTTTTGGTGCAAGATATATGAACTTCCCTAAATTTTGTTAGACTTGTCTGAAGCTTTTTCTGAAAAAAATGGTTGTTTTCTCCTTCTTTTAAAGCTTTTTCTCTCTTAGATCTCATGAATCTGTGTGATCTATGTCTTCACTGCCAAAGCCCCTTCTTCCTGAAGCCACTAATGTCTATTCATACCCACTTTCTTTTCTAAGCTATTCTTTTCTTTTTGAGGCTTCTGAATGATGGGACAGAGCTGCTAAAAAATGGATTGTAAATAATTACTGCACCAAAGGAGAGGTCACAATGGTATTTTGTTTTATACTGAAGACATAGAAGTGACAAGTGATCTTAAACCACAGGGTGATGTGTACATACTTCGATGGTGACTGTACCAAAACAGTCTCCTTTCATCTGATGCATTCACCTCTCTTATTTTCAACTATTTAACTAACTTCACCCATTCTAATGATCAAACTCTCCAATGTCAGTCACCCTCTGCCGATCTGAAAGATTTGGATATTGGTGACTGATTTGTTTGTCTCCTCAAATTAAACTTACCTAAAATAAAACAATTTAAAAACAATCAAACAATGAAAAAGTAATGACATCTATTCTCTATCTTCCGTTTCACTCCCTGACCACTAATACTTCCATTCTCATGGAAGGTGTGCAGGCTTTCAACATCACTTTCATTTCCTCTCTTTTATCCAGGACTATATTAATTCATTGAATCTACCTACCTCATCCTTTGTGACCTCCCCAGTATTCACTGCTTTCATTGAAAAAACTCCTACTAGTATAAGTCTATTCATATCTCAGCCATTGCAGAAATCATTCCTGTCATTGCTGTTTGTTTTATTCCTTCTTTAGCACTTGTATCAAACACAACAAAGCCATGCACTATGTCTCTGCCACCATGACCTTTCTGACTGTTTGGTCTCTCTCCCTAGATATTCGCATTATTCTAAGAGTTTTTTCATTAACTTCACTTCTGTTTCACTTTCAAAATTACCTACATTCCAGTTACAGTGTTCATGGTTGTGCTCTATCTTCTGTTACCATAGCATGCACCATTTTATGCTATTAGTAACTCGCCTTCTTTTATGTCCTTTTTATGTCATGCAATGTCAGGACTAGTCGTGCAGCCTGGGTGTCCTGGAGTGCAGAGACTCAGACACTGAGGTGTCTGAAGGCACAGCATTTAAAGCAACAATTTTGCCATCTCTCTGTCTTTCTCTGTGGTACTAATATGTGACTGAGAGAAGCAGCTTGTGTGCTGCCTCAGGCAGGAAAGGCAGGTTGTTACTCTCTGTGTGTGACACCAGAAAAGGCAGAAATCACCTGTTCTCTACAGAAGCAATATGACATGGAGTAAACTACTACCACAGTATCTCTGTGTTTCTTCCTAAAGCACTTAAAATACCCTGGGTGACCTACTCGAGATTATTCTACTCAGAAGTGATTTGGACTAGATGGTCTCAACAGGTTTTATCTTGCCAATTCTGTGATTTGGTTACTTGGTATTTTAAAATCCTTTTCAAAAGTAACTTACAGTTAATTCTTATGCCTCCTGTCCACTGTACTTTTACACTCTTTTACGTTATTAAGCAAATAAAATAAATTAATTTAGAACCTAATAACAAACACATGTGCCCTCACTCCTGACAACATGGTATTAATAAATAATACAACAAAATAATAAACTGTCATTGCAGAATATTTGATTTAATGATTTCTCCTCCTTACTCTTAATTCTCCCTAATTATCTATTCATATTCTTCTTACTTCTAATAGAGAATGGGGAACTACTTTTCCTGCTTGTGAAAGCACCATCAATAACTGTAGCTCTGAAGAAATAGTACATTCTCTCTGAAAACATCATTTCCTCCCTGTAGAGTGCCAAAAACCTTCCTTTTTGACTTAACCAGGCTTTAGTATCAAATGAACATTGCTGGCTGATGCCTAAATACTGATCAAATATTTCCACATCAGTCACACTCTAAGGTAATGATTCAAAGTCTTATTCTGCACTGTCATTCCACAGGACACAGCCCAGAAAGTACAGCTTCGTAAAGTTCACTTCTGCAAAACCCTAGACTACTTTGAAGGTCTCAGTGACACCTTATTAAAGAGGTTCCTGAAACTAAAATTCAGAAGAATCTTTTTTTTTGTTCTTTCAAGACTTTTAAGAGGAGTTACTGTAAGGCTATGAATCGCAGAACGTGATCTCAACCTTTCCATAGGACAGACTCGCTAAGAGAATTTTCAGTGCTGTGTATGCAGTTGTTCAGCTTTACCACCTGTCCTTGGGGAACCCTGTTCACCATTACCTCTAACATGAGTACACATTCAGAAGGGTTTATTGCTCTGTGTCCTGTGATTTGCTTGTACTGGGCTTACTGAAACCCAGCTGACAGGTGAGAAGCATTATTATAAAACAACCTCCAAAGTCCTCATTTGACTGGACAGACGGTATCCATTTATTTTTTAGCAAGTAAATGAACATTTTATTAAATGTTTTGTAGTGCTGTGTTAATAAGAAAAATGAATAACTATTTTCTATCTTTTTTTTTTTTTTTTAAAGGCAAGGATCATTAGTATGCCATATTAGAATTTTTTGCGTCTTGTCTAGACTAAAACTTCTAAGCAGATTGATAATGTAACTGGCAAGATTGCTGCAGGGAACCTCCATGGCTGCAAAATTGACTGTAAAATCACCAAGATGTACATTCTCTTCAGCCTCATGAACATCAAGGCAAGTTAGTTTTCCAGCAGCATGATGCAAAGCTGACTCTTCAAAGAAGATTTAGAAGGGTACAGATTACTTTTTCAGACAATACTGTGTTTTTCTACTTGGTCCAAGTTCTCACACAAACTAATTCTCATGGAAACCAAAGCTTCTGGCAAACACAACATTTTCTTCGTCAAATACTAGTGGCACTTCTCTGATTTTGTAAAAAATTTACAGCTTAAATCGAAAACAAAGCTCTTCTATGGAACTTCACTAGGGAAAATTGGGAATTTGACTTAACTTCAAGTGCTCTCAATGAGAAAGGAAAGGAAAGGAAAGGAAAAGAAAGGAAAGGAAAGGAAAGGAAAGGAAAGGAAAGGAAAGGAAAGGAAAGGAAAGGAAAGGAAAGGAAAGGAAAGGAAAGGAAAGGAAAGGAAAGGAAAGGAAAGGAAAGGAAAGGAAAGGAAAGGAAAGGAAAGGAAAGGAAAGGAAAGGAAAGGAAAGGAAAGGAAAGGAAAGGAAAGGAAAGGAAAGGAAAGGAAAGGAAAGGAAAGGAAAGGAAAGGAAAGGAAAGGAAAGGAAAGGAAAGGAAAGGAAAGGAAAGGAAAGGAAAGGAAAGGAAAGGAAAGGAAAGGAAAAAAAGAAAAATGCTCATCATCTCGTGAGGAACTGACACAGGAAATACCTTGCTTTCAGAGTACATCTTACAATGGACTAAACTTTTCACTTCCATGAAACAATTGACTGTTAAAGCTGGGCTCCACTGAAAAAAATTCAGGCAGCACAGCAGTAAAGGCTTTCTAAGAAACTATATAACAGAGCAAATAGAAAAATTTGTACCCCCCAAATGATATGTGTTCGAAAGAACTACAATACTCCAGGGAGATTCTGGAGTGCAGAACAGATATTGATAATGCAGCATTCCAAGGGACTGTGTTTAAAGCAGAAGCTTTGGCAGCAATCTTTGTCTTTGTCCTGAGGCAAGCGTATGACAGGGGAGAAGCAGCTCATATGCTGTTTCGAGACAAAAATCTGTTGTTAGTCTCTTTCTCTGTGCAGCAGTAGAAACAGCAGGATTACCCTGTTGTATAAAGCAACACTGTAATACAGAGAAAACCATTAACACAGGCTCCAGATGTGTTTATTTCTGGAGTATTTAAAAATAAAAGGTTTTTTCCCCTAATATCTTTGGGGACTATACCACACTTTTCTTTTCAAAAGGCTTCAGTGATTTGACTTGTGTTTCATTTCAGCTGTGCTTTTTTGGATGCAGTGTTCCATTTTCCTTTTCTCCTCAAGACTCAAATATTTTATTTTTTTTCCTGGTCTTATGTTCAATAGCAAATATAGAGCATGAATTCAGGTTTGTTAGACAAAAGAAGCCTATTGAGCAAGTGGCTGGAAACCTAACGGTGTTGTTTGCCTGAAATAGCTGGTGGAATGAACAGTGTGCTACTTCTCATGCAAGAAAGCTAATTAAGGTCTAGTTATGTTAAAACTCAAAAGTCTCTACTTTAAAATGCCTGCATATCTTTACTATATGCAAAATGAAATAGGAGGCTACATAGCTAAAGATTTGCTCAGCTGCTGCAGCAGTGAAGAGTGTATCTGTCATCTGAAAAAGTGCCTGTGGCTTAAGAACATTAGGGCTCTGGTGAGATGTGTTTTGCTTTGCAGTACGTCAAGTTATTGTGATGACACAGACTAAAGTTAACCAAAAATGTCTGCATGCAGTACTGAAGTCTTCTGCTGCAGAGTTTTGAATCACCTACAAATTGGTGTATCACTTTCATTTAAAGAAGTAATAGAAGACACCCTGCAGTCATGAACACGCTCTAGCTGTGTTTTCAGAAGCGCTCTAATGCAATAAATACAATGTTAATGTCCTCCATTAAGATAAAATAGAACTGGTTTTTATGCACTCTATTCACAGTCTTGTGGTTTAACCCCAGCCAGCAACTCACACAGCTGCTTCCTCACACCCCCGCAGTGGAATGGGGAAGAAAATCAGAAGAGTAACACCGAGTAAACTTGTGGGCTGAGATAAAAACAGATTAGGTAAACAGATAGGTAAAGCAAAAGCCATGCATGCAAGCAAAACAAAACAAGGAATTAATTCACTATTTCCTATTGACTGGTAGGTGTTCAGCCATCTCCAGGAAAGCTCTGTCTCCTCGCCTCACCTCATCTTTCCCCTTTTTCACTAGGAGGCTCAAATCATCATCCAACCTGACCTAAACATTTACAGGGGTAGGGCAAACACAGCTTCTCTGGGCAAAATGTTGCAGTTCCTCACCATCCTTATAGTTAAGAATTTCTTCCTTATATCTCATCTAAATCTACCATCTTCTGGTTTAAAACCATTACCCCTTGTTTTACCACTACAGGCTTGGGTAAAAAGTTTCTCTCCATCTTATAGCCTTCTTTTAAGTATTGAAAGGCCACAATAAGGTCTTCTAAAAGCCTTCTCTTCTCCACTCCATTGTGGGTCTCCTACGGAGTCACAAGTTCTGCCAGAAAATGTGCTCTGGTGTTCTTCTACATAGGTTCACAGGTCCTGCCAGGAGCCTGTTTCAAGCCAGGTTTGTCTCAGAGTCACAGCCTCATTTGGGCACCCACCTGCTCCAGTATGGGGTCCTCCATGTGCTGCAGGTCAATATCTGCTTCATCAAGGGATGCAGTGCAACAGTCTGCTTCACTGTGGTCTTGACCATGAACTGCAGAGGAATCTCTACTCCAGCACCTGGAGCATCTTCTCCTTCTTCCCTGACCTTGGTACCTGCAGAGTTGTTGCTCTCACATACTCTCACTCCTGTCTCCATCTGATGTGCAGAGAGGTGCTACAGCCTCTTGATTGTACCATCACTTGGCTAAGCCTGGGCCAATGGTGGGTCCATCTTGGGGTTGGATGGCATTGCTCTATCAGACACAGCTGGAAGCTTCTCGCTTCATCTCACAGCAGGTACCCCTGCAGCTCCCCAACTACCAAAAGGCTGTCAGTGTTCCCCTTTTTAACCATTTTTTATTTTTCAGATAAGGTAGACAGTGGTTTAGCAACTGTATCTGCCAGTTCCTTCAGGACCCTGGGATAATATCATCAGGTGTCATGGACTTGTCTATGTTCAGATTCCTCAGGTGGCCTCAGGTCTTCTCCTGTGATGGGTTGGACTTAATTCCCCCAGCTCCTGCCTTGAGGCTCAGACATTAGAAAGATGTATAAAGAGAAATTGATGGTGAAAACTGAGGCAAAAATACTGAGTTCCTCAGCCTTCTCTATGTTGTTTGTCACCAGATCCCTTGTCTCATTTAATTGCATTTTTTTAAAGTATGAGCTTTGGACCATTTGCAGAAATAAAAACCCGACTGTCTCCTTTCTATTGTACAAAGACTTCTGTGTTTTGTAGTGGTAATGTTACAGAGAATGTAATTGATTTTAACACAGATTAAGGAAAAAAAAAATGAAAAAAAGCACAGCTATGAAAAGGTGAGTCATCAGCTATTTCAGATCTATTTCTCATCATAGAGGAATTTCTTGTGGAGGTATTATCCCCTTTGCAAAACCACCATAAAATTTGACACAATTGAAAGGCTATGTCTGAGACAAACACATCTGAAATATCTGGGATACTGCAGGTTAGATGTATATTACAGTGGCAGAACTTACGCTGCATGCTTATCCTCACCAAGGACCAAATACTGTCCTTGAATGTGTGTGATGAAAAATCCTATTAAGTTCTCTGAAAGCTGGTAATTCAGCTTTAGAAGGACAATACTCTTCATGTTTATCTCGACTTTGGAAAATCACTTGTTTTTATGATGACTACTAATTATTTATGAAGGAAGAAAACGCTTCATAAGGACAATTTTCACACCCAAGAAGGCTTAAAACCATGGAAATTATTCCTAAAGATACGCGACACTGAGTTTCTACTACAATTCTTTAACATGTCTTAAATACAACTCTATGTAATGCCAGGTATTAAAACTAATGAATGCAAAAGGGTTTATAAAATCAAAATGATGCAACAGAAAGAGATGGCGGTACATAAAAATATGAATTTCATTACTGAATTCCATTAAATTCATCTTTGGAGCAGATATAAATACAGATATAATACCTTTATGTCCTTATGATTTTATATTTGATAATAATGAAACTGATTTTAAATGTCTACTAGTTTCCAGACTTAATTTCATGAAACATGAAAATTTTAAATAATGGGGAACAGACTGGCCTATAAACTGATACTTATTTCATGGTAACATATATTAATGGTAAGGGTGTTTATCTAAGGATGAGCACTGTACAGACCGAATTTCATCCCAAGCAGAGAACCAATACACCATTAAAATCTGTTCCAAGAACTTACCTGGCATCTCAGAAGTACATGCATATTTTTCTAGCCCTCTGAATAAAATAAAATGCTGTTCAACAAGGTCTAGGTCTGCTCACATTTCAGTTTGAGCTTAAATGTATGTATGAGAGCTGAGTTGGTGGAGTGGAATTCATGGGCATAATTACACCCTTCATTTTTAAGTGATTTGTACTCAGAACCTCGTAGCTGGCATTCCATGAGATAAACAAAATCACCCTACCACCATAAGTCACAGCAGGTCAATGTGAGAAACCTCAGAAAAATAAGTAGTGAACGTTCAGTTTAACCTGCTGGGAAGCTTTCAGTGCCCGTGGTTCAGTTTTTCCTTCTGCAAATAAAGAAAGTGCTGTTCATGTCCTTTGAAATCAGTGGACAGAACAATGTGATAGAACAGCTAAGTATGTAATTAATTTAATAGTAATCCATTATATTCTATTTTTTTGCAGGTCAAAACACTAGTTGTTAGGAATTATGACTTTTTTACATATTAATATGTAACACAGGCTTCCAGAGATTTTAATTAATCTTATTTAGGAATTCATTTTATCTGTTTTTGACACAATACAGCATGGAGATTACATGTAACTGCAGAAGATTAACTAATTGGAAAAAAGACATTGCAAATGTTATTAAAGAAACTGATAAAGTATAACACACATTCCCAGAAAGAGGATTTTTCTCTTTTTTTTGCATGGCTACAATAAAAAAACATGATTAAAATATTTGAATTAATGAAGCTGATGAAGGGTGTAGAGCACGAGTCCGACTGAGGCACAAGTGGCTGAGGGAAATGGGGTTAACTTGGAGAAAAGGAGGCTGAGGAAAGACTGCATCACTCCCTACAACTGCCTGAAAGAAGGTGACTGTCAGTCTCTTCTCTCAAGTACCAAGTGATAGAACAAGAGGATATTAGTAAAGATTTCTTCACTTAAATGGTTGTCAGGCTGCCCAGTGAAGTCTGGGAGCTGCCAACCCTGGAGATATTTATAAGATGTGTTGGCGTGGTGTCTAGGGAAATGGTTTAATGGTGGACTTGGCAGTGCTAGGTTAATGGTTGGACTTGATGTTCTTAAAGGTCTTTTCCAACCTAAATGATTCCGTGATTCTACAATTCTATGAAATACTTCTGAATGAGAAGTACAGTAAGTTATACTGAAATAAAAACTATAATCCTCAGTCAGGTATTCATCTCCCATGAAATGTATTTTGTATAAGTGGTATGGGAAATCATCTTTCAGGCCTGTTTACCCAGGGATTCTGCAAGAGTAGTAGGAAAGAAAAAGGATGAAAGCTGCCTGACCTCTGGCTCTAAAATTTGAATAGTAATGAGGCTGCCATAGGTTGAGCCTTGGATTTAGCTACTTGCCAACAAACAGCAAATCCAAATGCAGTCCAGAACTTTAACTTCTTGAAACTGTTAAAATAGCAGTGATTTACTGGCTGTTCACTTAAATTGTGAAGGACTAATGTTTTACTAGTGCAATGCATAGAGACTAATTTTAAAAAACTGTGGATAGAGAGTGCTTTTAGTGGATGTATCCTATCCCTGTTTTTAAATAGCTGGTCCATAAACACCTTCCTTACCAAAGAAAGAAACATGGACATTAAGAATAGAGTATAAATTCTACGTGTTCTTCCTTTTATTTTCCCTTATAAAGCAATGGCTACTCTTGAAATTATGATCCATTAGTTCTGAAAGGATATTCTTCTACAGGTAGTTTAGATCTAGCCAAAAATATGCAAATATCTCTGAAGCCTGAATCATCCTTTTGAATTAGTGATGTGACTGGAAAAAGGACCACAGACTGTGTTTCTGCTGCACAAGCATAGACACATGGGGAATTTCACTTACTATCATCTGGTAGTTTTGCACAAGTTAAAAATTGCAATAGATAGTCTTGATCTGCTTGCTGGCATTCTCTAAAGTAGCTCTTTCTGGAGAAATGTATTTCCACTAACTTGACTACATAGAAAAGTAACAGGAATGCACAAAATGTCACAAAAAATTAATGCCAGACTTAACCCTAGTGGACGTGAAATTTTTTTTCAGTGTGAGGTAAATTGGTGTACAGAGTCAAACATGAATGCAAATGAAAAATGTTATTTAATTATAAGTTAATATGTCTTGATCTGTGCAAATGTGCTTGTTATCTAGTAATGTTTACCGAAGGTTTAGGCATTTTTTTAACCTAGGACTACTTACAACCTGTGTTTGTAACTACTTGTGCTCAGCCTAGGGAAAATGGGATGTCTCAATCCTTCCTCTGTTACAGAGCTAGCACACATCTCACAGGTTTCCTGCCCTAGTGTTCCCCAGGTAAGCATTGGTAGGCTGGGTAAGGACAATGGCAGCTGAAAAGAAAATCAGTTTCAGTAAAGAACATACTGGGGAAGAGCTGGACTCCCTCTCCCTACACCTTCTGCCTACCCTACCACCACGGGAGGTATTCAGGAGAAAACTGTCAACCAGGTGAATTATTTCTGTAGGATCTCAGCACTGGCTAATTGCCCTGGATAGAGAAAAAAACCTGTCATAGTTACACAGGTTGCAGACCTCATTTTGTGTTCCATACCTACTATCTACATGAAGTAGTATTTGTACCAAGCAATCTTCTTTCCATAGTAATACCATACTATGAAAGAAAATAGGAGTCTTCATACAAAGAACTGCTCTTTTTATACAGCAGTAAAAAACAAAACAAGTGTCCATGTGCCTACAGGTTTGCCTTGGAAAGGATCACAGGCAAGGCTGAGCCTCCCAGACTATAGCAATCATTACCTACTTAATCCCAAGTATTTCTGAAATATTCACACTTCTTCCACATCAGCTGCTTTTAAGATCTCCCAAATAAATCAATTGACTAAAAAGTAGAACAACACTATTTGTCCTGTCTGCTATACCTCCTGTATTGCTCTTGACACTATGGCTTTAAAACTGAAGATGAGAAGGCAGATTCCCTCTGCTTTCTTCTTATATCTCTTTCCTTTGCCAAGTTGAAGGTTTCCTATTTCAGCCACCTTGAGCACCACTCTTGCTCTTCCCTAGTTTATATTGCACTAGACTAGAGAAAAGGAAAAGACAAATATCATAATGGGTTGAAAAGACTTAACATTGTAGCAAAACATCAGGCCAATGTCTTTTTATAGTTCAAGGGTTATTTGTTTTATTGAGCTATAAGTTGACTCTCTTTCTTAAATTCTTTTAAAGTAGGAGAGCCAAAGAAAGAAAGTGAAGAATTGTCAATCTTCTGCAGTTTTGGGTGTATCTGGCATCGTAAGTTAAAATCTAATTGGAGACAGTGCACTTCAAGACCTTTCAAGATGTGTCAGGACATGTTTTGTATATGGCCACAGAAAAAGCAAATGGTAAGAAAGTAATGTGATTTACTGAATTCACAGAGCTAAACTCTTAGTCTGTTTGCAGTTTTGCTAAGGTTAGCAAATTAGAGGACATATCCTGATTTACTGAAAAGATACTTCTAGTAGAACATTTTTTCCTCCGTTGACTCCAAAGTTGTTAATCTCTTCCAGTTGCATTATAGAATAACAGCTGTTTAAGAAATGTTGGCATTTCAAGTAGGTCTTCTAAGCTTTGCCCTGAGTCAAATTCACACTCAATCACTGCTCTATTGCTGATCTGTCACCAGACACAATTGGACAAACACAATTTTTGCAGGTTGTGTAAGTCTAAAAGAATGATTCCTAAGGCATTTAAAATTTTTATTTCTCTGTTCCTATGTTTCCTTATGAGCAAAGGAAGAGAAAGAATATATCCCTATTCTCTGAAGTCTTGCTTGCACTGTGCATTTTAATAAGATACAGAAATCCCTGGTTCCAAGAAACATTGTATAGAGAAGCACACAAGGGAGCTCTAATATGGTGATAAAAGCTCAGATCTGAAAGCAGCAGCTCAGTGCTAGAGTCATGTTGCATTTGTAGAAATACAGTCACTCATAAACACTGAGTTCACATAATCACACTGATGCAATCAAGCCACTACTAATTTTGCAGTAGTTTTGGTTAACATGATGCTAACTGTATTGTTCCATTTCATTTTCTAGATGCATACCCAGCACATACATCCTCAGAAATGTGAGAATTAAAAGTTTTAATGCTTGAAAACATCATACAGTTCCTGTATGGCATCAGAGTATTCCCAGAGACCTTGGCCATTTTAGCCATAAAGAAACTATATTTAAAATATACCACATACAAAAATAAGTATGATAATATGATTTTGAGGACAACACATGATATAATAAAGCGAAAGTGTCAAAACGGCAAATATGTTGCAGATTCCCTCATAAATGTATTAAAAATTGTAAATAACCAGTATGGAAATGCCAAAATATTTAAAATACCCCCAGACTTAAGTACTTTAAATGTAATACTTCAAATATAGAAGCTAAGAGTCTTTTAACTGCTGAATTTCCAGACCAGGAGAAAGAGCCTTGGGAAAATAACTTGGAAAAAACAGAAAAAAACCCAAAACCAAATCCCCCCCCCTTATAGTTAGTGGAAGTATGAAAAGGTCACAAAAGAAAGGTTATTTTATGTTGTCAATTATAAATACTCAAAGTATGGATGAGGTGGCCAGTGGGGAACATATGCAGGATTGGCAGCAAGGAGTGACATAGTAATGGTTTAAAGCAGTGCTCCATTGCTAGGGTAGAAGGAACCTGCACACTGTGCAAGATTCCATCTGTTGTGATGTAAACACACTATAAAGTTGGGATAAATATTAAAAATTCACAATTGCTTACAGTTATGATGTGTCAATTTTCCTCATACTGAAATTTCAAAAGAGAGACTTTGAGGTCTTCAATTTTTATTCCTTCATATATTTGTCTAGTTTAAATTGCATTAATTTTAATGAAAAAAACTATTGGCATTGGTTTTGCCCTGTTTGCAACTTTTAAGGCAGAAAAATAATTAATAACGTTTCTTTCCTTTGATTTTCCAGATATTGGTGTTTTATTTTCCTACCCTGACATTTTAGAATTCTGAGAGGTTTTATGTAACAGTCACTACCTTAATATTTAAAATAACATGATTAGGGTTGATATAAAGTTCATTACTAATAATTTTGAAATGGCATAAGCAAGCTTCATTTTTTAAGAACATTTCTGGCCTACTTTAGAGACATATTTTCCATTTAAAATAGAGAAATTGGCTGGCATTGTAAAGATTTTAGATCCACAGCTCCTTTGAGCAGACGTCCTCTAGAGAAAAGTGAAAGAAAGGATTAGAGTTGGTGTGAGGACCAGGGCAATGTTCTGAAGATAGTGCAAAGTCATATGCACATGATCTATGAAAACATTGCTGGCTAATGAATTTTTAACTATTGTTGCTACCACAATCTTTACTCCTTTATTTTTGGTCCATTATAGAAAGAAAACCCTGCCATTTGGTAGAAGTTGGAATTACCAAATAAAAAGAAAATGAGCTGCTCAGCAGTGAGTCACAAAGAAGAAAACTGGTATCACAGTAATATAAATTTATTTACTGTGTTTGTGGAATTATGACATGGCTCATAGTTTATACATGGATTTTGTTATACTTCCTAAGACTGCTAGGTTGGCTGCTTGCTGTCTGCAATAGGTCTTATTTCTGCAAAATGTCTTTAAATACCATGTATAGAGTGATTCCAGTTGACTGTATTATAGAACCTTCTGATTTGTGCTAGTAAAGCCCAGAATCACACTATTATTTCATAGTACATATACTAGAATTTTAAAATAACTGAGACAAAACATGAAAATCCAAACCACATTTGTTTATGTAACTCTCACCTTTAATCCAAACCAGAATTATTCTTTGCTCACAAATACAGTAAAACTAGGCTTTTAGCTGAGCACTTAGTGGAACATCTACCCAGTAAGCTTTGCTTATGTTGCAGACAGCTACCCTGAGGAGTGATTTGAATTTAAATGTGATTCCCTTATTAGTTTCTGCTAACTGCAAATATCCCAGGCTCTTAATTAAGTGGCTGAGTAATGTATGAATGCTCACTTCTGCTTGTCATGCAGAACAAAGTGATGTATTTAGATTCCATGCACAATATGAAATTTAATGATACAGGCAACAGCAATTTAGAAAACCTTTTGGTTTTTATTATCCTTGGTTTTGCTTAGCCAATCTCCCTTTTTTCATAAGTGTTTGGCTGCTGCAATGTTATAAAAGTTCATCCAAACACTGGCTGTTAGCTAATGAATTTTTAGATTAAAAGGTAATGTGTTACTAAATATATAGTTACCAAATGCATAATACATTATTTATATCATTCCCTGTATTTTTTTAGAAATAATATACAAAAAACCAAAACAGACCTTGCTGAAATGTTCTTACTTGGTTTGGCACAGAATCTCATGTTAGATTCAGAGAGATTCTGAAAGGACTAAATAGTGCACTGTAAGAGGTTTTACAAAGAGGAAGGAAAGAAGGAACAAATCAAGCTTTTCTTTTGGTGCTGATGGTTCCTGAGAGCTCCAGTGACTTCCTGTAGTCCTCCTGATCTCTTTATAGATTTTATAGCTGATATTCAGTCATCAAACTGCTATGCTTCTGCTCCGATATTCAGCAATTTGCATATATATTTTTCCCCAGGGGTATGATGTTAATTTTTCCCTGTCCTGACATTTTTCTGTTTGCCCTGATATTTTCTTGTGCTCGCAGAATCCTCTACAGACTCATAATCTGAATGTATGTGTGTGATTTTGTAAAAATCAGAGTAGCACATATGTACAGTAATTGCACAGCTGCTTGAGTTGTCAGATTTTCATGTTTTTGTCATGTATAACTAAATGAATTAATGTTCTACTGCTTTTTGTACTTCAGTTCAAGATCTAGAACTTGGTTATTCCTTTAATTAGAGCTCTAACCATCTCTCATATCTTAAAATTCTCATTTAAATTGCCTGACGACTTTCCTTAACAAAACTTTCAGCTGCATTCTTGGCAAATTGGTGTTCCTGAA
The DNA here is from genome assembly GCF_036169615.1 of Heliangelus exortis. Classification (NCBI taxonomy): domain Eukaryota; kingdom Metazoa; phylum Chordata; class Aves; order Apodiformes; family Trochilidae; genus Heliangelus; species Heliangelus exortis. The sequence goes on along the minus strand of NC_092426.1, from coordinate 28,346,592 downwards.
TGATGTCAGATTTTAAACTGCATCTATGCCCTATTAATCTCTAGTATCTAAATGTCTGCCAAAGAAATCTCATAGAAATAGTGTCATTCTTCATTATGTATAGAGATAGATTTAAATAGTAGCAATGTATTTCTAGGGACTAATAGTTGATACTATTATTTGTGTTACAGTACTTACTACCTACCAGTTCTGAGTAGGCTTAGGGCAGTATGTGTGAAATGGTATATTTAGATTTCTGTCTGCCTTAGGCAGTAATGCCTACTTGGACAGTAGTCTCCAAGCTTCTCTTCTTACAGCTCTGAAGTTCATATTCCTATTTTACAGAAGGCTCGTATATACACTAAAATGGATTGAAAAAATTGTTTAACTCATTTGTCTTTAGAAGTTTTATAAATTAACCATGCATTTTAAGCTGGTCATATGAGCCCTTTTTAAGCCAAAGGAAAAAAAATATGACGGTCCAAAATATGATTAACTTCAGAAAATGTAACACATATTTTAAGTTGGCCAGAATTGCCCTCTGGAACTGCCTACCTCTCCACAGGCCACAGAGACATTTGGTTTAATGAATTAAGACTAAATAATTTTTATATAGAATTTGTTTGGCATCACTTGTTTATCATTGTTCCTACTGAGTATTTTATTATGGCCAAAAAAAAAAAAAAAAGATTAAATGCATTTTTACCATTCCTGATGAACTGAGGTCAAATGGGAGATATGTAGCTAAGGTAGAAATTACATGTAGAACACTCTTGTTGGACTGCATCCTGTCAGTTAGAAAGAAACTGGCTGCCTCAGGGACTTTGTACTCTCACATAGTTGTCCTTAATTCGTGTCCACATAAATAGCCTTTGGCCTTTGGCCTTTGGCAACAGGCAAGCTCCTTACAAGAATACAGAAGAACAATTTTCTTCCACCATATTTTCTAAAAATAGATGAAGTGCCGAAATAGACCAGCCAAATGAAGAAATGAAGAACAGAGGTTTCATTCTGTATGGTAGACAAACAGCTATAAAAGATGATCAAAAGCTGTTAATTCAATACTGATAGCTACATTTTTAAAATATATTCACTGGAATTGAAATATCTGAGGGACTGTTGGAGGGGTGTGGGGCTTTTGTTTTTTTTTAATTGTGATATTTAAATTTTTTCATATTATTCAGCCTGCTTTAAACTTTGACATATTTTTTGACAGTGTTGTAAATCATGACCTATTTGTTTCTTTCAAGAAAAGCAATGATTAAATATCCAACCCACATATTTTCTTTACCTACCACAAATTGCTCATCATTATTAAGAAAAAAAAGCCACAAAGATGAAGACTACATTACTGTAAAATTCCATCTAGTGATAATTTCTCACGTAATTCATCCCAGATCTATTAACATAAAGAATCTTAGTTCTTGGGTATCTTATCTGTGACTACAAGCTATCCCCATTTTATGCAGCTTGTAGGGTGATTTTCTGCACTTTCTGATTCCCACAGCCCACTTCTTAATATTAGAACTCAAAAGAAGTGTTCCAACTCTCCTGTCCTTTCTTTCTCCAAGGAATTAAGGCAAGCATTACAAATTATTTTTCAAGCTAAAACAAAATTGAATCTGAAAAAACTCAAGGCTCACTTGGATCAGAAAACATGTTACTGCTTGATTGCACAGTTCCCACAGAACTGAACTTCTTCAAACATTTATATTCTTTCTGAAATCAAGAGTGCTATACCACTTGTGGACTTCTGTAATTGACCATGAAATTCCTATCACAGTCAAATCAGCAGAAGTATGAAAAGCATGGTCTCAGAGGCTGCTGAAGAGAATTCATAAATATATTTTTTATGATAGCCTTTTAATTTATATTAGTTTGACTACGGGTAACTTCCATTGTGGCACCTTGAAGTGTTACAAGTCATGGCTCAGCTAGGGAGGACCAAAAGTGTTGAAAAGAACTTGGTTTAACCCAAACCCAGCATCATAATTCTGTCAGCTTTCTGTAGATTTTTCCACCTACTTCTGACAATCCCAAATTCTGAAGTTCTAAACAACTTAATCACAGATTCACTATAGCTAGAACATTTTGTTACTCTTACACTTTCCCCTAATCCTGGCAGTTTTTTCAGCTATTGTGCCTTTAATCACAGTATATTTTATTGCAGTTCAATGAACAATTGCATGGAGCTAACTGTATTCAGGTATTAAACCATCAAAAGTATGTTAGCCATGTGCCCCAGAGGAATTAATTTTTTCTTCTGAGAAGCACTGGCATGACATAAAGGAGTGTGCTAATGTCTATCCTTTGCCTGGTATCTAATTTAGCATTGCATTCTGACTTGAATACCTCTGCACTGGACCTCACTGTGCCTCTAGGTGCCTCTTTATACTGACTGTCTCAGAAGTGCTGATGGGAGACAAACTAACTAAAAATATCAGTTCTTTATCTATGCAGTCAACTGTTATGTACTTCAGGTTCTTTGAAGGTTCATGCTGCTAAAATTACTTTGAGTTGTGTCATGGCTTGGACAGATGTTCTGTTACTCAACCCTCCTGCCCTGGAGGGACAATCAGCAAAAGCAAAAGAGACCAGTGGGTTGAAATTTAAATAGATTTAATTGAATAAGAATAATGAACTAATCTTAACCCCGATACCAATATAAGTTTTAAAGCTATACTCAAGTCCAGATAGTAGCTGTGAGTTTTGTGCTTTTAGCAGAGAAGGCTGAACATAAATAAGACTGTGAGCATGACAGCTCCAGCAAGAATGCAGTGGTCAAACTGAGTGGAGGAGTAGGCATCAGGTAAAGGATGACCAGCTAGAAATGGGACCATCTCAGAAAGGCAGCCATGGTAGTGGGGAAAAAAAAAACCATCCCCAGAAGTTCCTGTTAAATAGTATGGGTGGCATTTATGGTTTGGAATACTTTGTCTGGCCAGCTTGGGTAAACTGCCTTGGACTTTACCCTTCCCATCCCTGCATGGTTCAGAAATGTCCTGGATCTTGGTCACTACAGCAAACCACATACCAGAGCTGGGTATAAATGAAAATAGCACATCTTATCTTTTTATGTATGTAGGCCAAAATATAGTCATAAATGTTTTAGGAGAACATATGATATATCTGCTGATATGCTTAAAAACAGTCATTGAAAGTGTAACCTGGTTAATAGTAGTAGTTAAAAGAGAACATTAAATTGAAGGAGCAAAGTAACTTCACTCTGCTGGGCAGAGACCATGAACTGAAGTTTTTTCCTTTAGGTAAAAAGCAAAATAAAGCATGATATTAATCCTTAGCTTGCAATTACCTTTTAAGAAAAGTGATCACCCATAATATTATTCACAACATAGTATTCCACTTTGAGTCTTGGGATTTCTTAACTGTGATATTAAAACTGAACAAGGAACTATTATTAAAAATGAAAAATGTTGCTTTTACTCTTCTTCTGAGGAGATTTTTCCTAGAGATGAGAGATAAGTACAAAGGATTTATGTTACATATTTTTACATATTTTATGTATCTTAGGTACATATGTGGTAATGTGTCATAATCAACACATTAACCCCAGGCCAACCCAACACAAAAACATAGGTTGTTATTTTCCAGTCTGTTAGATTTAGGAAACAAGCTTGTTGTGTGTCAGTAAGTTTGTTTCCTGCTGCCAAATTTAGGATGAAAAAAATTGCAGAGGTAAATGGAGGATGATCCTGAAATGCTATTCCAATGGAAGAGCTTAAATGCACACATGCAGGTAATTACACACACAGTGAAACTGGTCTAATTCACCAGCATGATTCAAGACAGGTGTAAAATCATGATTAAAATTCTGCAGTGTAACAGTACTTGCTGCCAGAACTGAAAAGATTAAATAATTGTTTACTTCATTTAGTTTCTCCTGCTGGTTCTTTGTGCTGAAAGCCTAATTCCTTGATTCTCTTTATTTCAGAGTAAGAATTCTTTGCTATCAATAATGCCATTGCAAATGCAAATCCAGTAATATAGAACAACAAATATTCTGGATTTATTATATTTTAGATAAATATGTATCACATCCATTCTGCTAGTAAATAAAAAAGGTTAGCCAAAGTAAGATATGAAATTCATTCAGCTTCTGTAGTTATGTGCAGAAAGCCATAGAAACACTGGTGTAAATGTGTTATTTTACTGACATTAGGAAACCCATATTACCTTGAATAAAATGGCACACGGTTGTTCGCAGGATCAAATTAAACATAATTAACAAATTAAACATGAAAATGTTGAGAATATTATACTTTGTGCTCTTTTTACAGTCCAGGTACAGTCATTTCCATCATGAACAGTACTTCCATCATCAAAGAACTGGTGGAGGTACAGGTGCCCGCACACATAAACACACACAAACCACATCAACCCACCAGTCTGTGAAAAGATCATCAGGGGAGTTATTATTTCATCAGCACAAAATTTCTCACTATATGTGAGGCTTTCCAGTGATCTCAGATCTTTCTTCCTTTTGTAAATCACAAGCACTGCAGTGAGGAGGAGAAAAAAATACACTGTGGAAGGATCCCTTCAGCTCTTGTAAATACTGTTTGAGTCACTGGCTAAAGGCCATGGTGAGTAGGAAAAAATACGTGTCAGATATTTCCTCTAAAAAGGCACATGGGTTTTGTGAACTCTACTAAATATTTTAATCCTAAATCAAATAGCCATTGTGTTTAAAACTGGGTTTTATCTAATGCATTAGTGCATTTTGACCTCAAATGAAATCAAGAATATAGTTTAATGAAGAGTTTTGCTTGTGTTTCAAATGGCTATATGGACTAATGTTTCTCTATGGACTTTGGTTATAAACAGCCTTTTGAAAACACATTTCCACTACATCTATTGCTAGCAAGAGTGATAAGAATTTAACCTAATGTTGGGGCTACTGAATGTATCCCAGGAACTGCTTATTAAGAAGATTATTAGTCTTATTGCTAGAATATGTCACACATATGTATATACACATATATAAATTCCATAAGAATACAATACCACAGTATTAAGAAGTATCCATGATAATACAGGGGTGCACTTCATGTTGCGTGACCACCTGCTCCAGGGTCTGTTCTACTAAGTTGGTTCCACCAAAAATGAATCTGAATCAGGAGGAGAAACATCCAATTCTTTTTGAGTGCCTGTAATCATTATTATTAAACTCATTCTAGGTGAGAGTCTTCCAGGTAGACTTGAAATGTAGTGCTGAAACTAAAGAAGTAGGTCCTGCTAGAGCTGGCACTAATACTGCAGTTGACTATTGCCCCCTCAGCTCTCAGACAGTATTATGGAGACTTCAGCCCCATTGTGGCATCTGAATATCAATTGAACTCTGTCAAATACAGTCAGAGAACATACAATGGGGATCTTAATTTTTTCTTGTTTGAGAGAAGGAAGGATATATTTAAAATAACTTTTAAAACAAGTCGATAGCTATTGTTCAGATAATGTTTTCTGTTGTCTCCTTACTGCACCAGCACAAGGAACAATTTCACAGAAGTGTCTTATTTTCATTATTCATTTTATATACACAGTAAAGTTTGTTAGAAGAGAACGAAACCAGGATCCCTGCTCAGTTACAAGAGAGAGAAAAGGAGTTGAGCTATTATATGAATGCTGAAATCATAGCTATCCAGAATTTCTGAAGTAGTATCTGGTACAGAAGAGAAGTATCCTGAATTCATAAACAAAATGTGAATTTCAGTTTGTTTTAGGGTCTTTCTGAAGAGTTGTTGCTATTATATATATTATGTATTAATATCTAGGTTCCACTACAGCAGTTGTTTTAAAAGAGCAGATAACACATGAACTAGCTTGAATTATTCCATGCTGATAAATGATCCAGTGGTTGCTCCAAGCTTCTGATTACATTGGCCCCTTAAGGGAGTCTAAATGCTAATTCTAATTTCCTTAATGTATATGCTTTAAAGAAGTTTAATAACAAACGCTGTGTCTCAGTTTTTATCTACTATCAAGTCTGTTATTGCTTTTTGACTCCTATTGCATAATTTTCAAAATGTATGTCAAAGTCTGCCACAAAGTCATACATTGACAAGTTATGTTTGATATGCTACTCAAAACAGTGGTGAATTTCTTCTTTTAACTATGTGGTTGTGCTCACATATTAATCCAAATTAAACTTAGCTGGTAAACTTAAAAATGCCAATTTGCATAAAGCTGACTTGTACCTGGTTTTTAAAGTTTTTTAAGATAAAGTAGTCTACTTTCAGAACTTTGATTTACACTACTAGAGTCATGACACTGATATACATGGAGCCTCATTTTAATACAGAATTATTAAATATAGGGAATTATTTAATATGCTGTATTTATAAGTGATATACGAATACATCAATATGCATATAATATAGATGTATATTAATACATATAAACTATATATTAATATACATACTAATATATAGTTTGGAAAACTTTAGTGAAGAAAGTAATACTAATAAGCCATCCACAATGGAGGTTTGTTTTGTTGTACACTACCCCAAAATTAATCATCATTGTAAGAATGTTAATAGCAAAATATATTATTATTGTAATATATATACACTGAGGCTGCTGATCATACGAAGCATGCAGAAACAACTTGAAGTAGAAGTGTGTACATGTAAAATAAAAATAATAGAATAGATTATATTAGAGCAATCTCTCAAAGACCTTAGTTACTGCAGTTTTTATGATAGCTCATCTATTAATAGTTAATACACATGCATGTATATATTTTTATGTGCATGGCTGTGTACACACACATTTTTGTGTGTCAGTATTCATGATTAGATGTATGAAAAGTGTATGCAAAGTCTTTATTTTTCCACTTGTATGTAAAATCTGAGTATCCTCTTAGAATTAACACAATAGACACCAGAGAAGACAAACTGGTCATAAGCCTTCTAATCCCAGTTTATTAGAAAAAAATTATAAATTAAAAGCCTTTAGGAAGGTTGCTTGGTGCTCTTCCTGTTTTGCTATCTACGGTTTTACCTCACATTACTGACATAAGAAAGTGCCATTGTCTGGGGAGTCTATTTAAAGTAGACACTGATGTAAAGTTGACAAGAAAATATATTTTGAATTCAGATTTCTACTAAAAATGTCTCTAAGACACATGTAACATTTTATCTGTCAATGTAACCTGGCATAAAAAATGCACAAGAATTGGTAGTAGGTAGATTGAAATCAAAGAGGTACAGCTTAGAAAAATAATGGAGTGTCATGCAAAGGAATTAACTATCAGGCACTGATATAAGCATTCCACCACCCTCTACCCACCAAAAAAAAAAAAAAAAAAAAAAAAAAAAAAAAAAAAATTAAAAGACTGCTGAAGTTTACTGAGTATCAGAAGCATAAATAAAAATAAGTGAACTATAACATCTCTTATAACAGATGCAAGTAGACTGAATATCAACGGATAAAAATTACCCCCCAAAATAACAAGACAGCATCTCACTATCACAGGAGGAAGTATTTTTTCAGCAAATGCTGGGTTAGACAAGAAATGATTGCTTTGTTCTACTCCTTTCTCAAGCTTACTACAGGGACTATTGGGGAAAACAAAATCACTCTTTTCATAGGCATTTATTAGGTATCAAGAATAAGTGGAGTCAGAAGATCCACTGTTAGAAAAAAATGAGAAATAAAGCAACAAAATTGCTCTTCCACAATACCCTCATTAATGAGCCCTAATGACAGGCTCTTGCACCATCTTAAGCCTAACTTAGGCTCCTTGGAAAGCAGTGGATGCATAAATGGTTCACTGGTTTGTTCTGCGGCTGGGGATCAGTGTTCTTAGCAAAGAGGTAGGATGAAACATGATTTAATTCCTTCAAGTAAAAGGTGACCCTCCCTTGCTGTCATTCCTAAGAAAATGCTTAATTTACTGCCATCGTTGCCACCAGTAGCAAGATGCCTCAAGCTAAGAACTGTAATACAAAACATTGCTGCATAAAAGTCCTTTCTGGAACATGTTATTTGTTCCCACTGGTGGGAAAAAGTATATATATTTTTTAAATATTTGTTTTTATACTTATTGTTATTATTATTATTATCATTGTTATTATTATTGTTGTTGTTGTTATTGTCATTATTATTATTATTCAAAAAATATTAACTGCTAGAATTTTTTTCCATGAAGTGTTAACTCATAAGCACATGGAGCTATCATTGCACAAATGTTTTGGAGTGCTACAGGACTTAATCCCAGGAGACTTCTGAATTAAAGTAGGATGCTATTTTCCTGTGAATTATGACACAAACTACATAAAAGTGTAAGAAATAAAAACCTTACTGTCAACCATTAGATGCCAAAATATATAAGCTATTCATTATACATGTTTTACAAACTAAATAATTATACAATAATAAAATAGTTATTTGACAAGTAGCCTGTCTTCCATGACTAGTGAAGAAATTATTGAATAATGTTACTGATAGGGGGATTATAATCTAATGTAAGAGGAAAGTTTCAAAGTAAATTGAAATAAAGCATTAGCTACCCATTTGTGTGAATATATTGGAATCTGTATATGTTTCAGTAATATGTTCCCTGTCTCCCATCTTCTATTTTTTCTTTCTTTTTTTCCCATATAGAATCATTACTTATAGCACTTGAGTTTCCAAAATAATTAAAGTTATAAAATTAATGCACAGAATTTGGCACAAGGCATTGCTTACTCCTGGGTTCAATCACAAGGATTGTCTCTGATTGATACTGAAAGGGCAAAATATGTGCAAAGATGTGAAATCCCATAGGTAGGTTACACTCTTTTACAATCGATGAGACTGACTGGATGAAATTAATAGGGTTTATGAAGAACTTAAAAATATCAGACAAAAATAAGGTTATCCAAGAATTTCTATCTTGAAAGCTGTAAAAAAAGAATACTTCTGATAATATTGATACTATTATTACTATTATTATTATTATTATTGATATTTATATTTTGCATTTGTTTCTGTTCATTTATTTCCCAGCAGGTGTCTCTATACTGCAGCTTTACGGTAAAGAATGGGGAAGCAGGCTGATTGCATTATAATGTTGGGGGTTTTTTTAATGGTAAAAATCAGACCTTACTATGACATCACATGAAAAAAAACAACTTCAAAAATAAAAAAAAAAAGACTGAAAATACTGTTAAGAGAATTGTCTCGTGAGATTTTAGGCACACACATGTAAAGAGAACAAAAATGGGCTTGTTATCTCTTGATTCCAACAAGAAGAGATGTTAAAAATGGTGCACTGAAAAAGCAATGGTACAAAAAACTAAGGCCTAATTTTTTGTAAATACTGGGAAAAACAGTCCTATTTTCCATATGTGTGTATATATATATATATATATATATGTATATATATATACATATATATATATAAACAACTGTTGGAATTTATTTTCAGCAGCAACTAGAGGGAAAATATTGAAGTCTCAGAAAGAAAATATTACGACCTTTGCTGGGAACATAAATGGGGATATTAATGAGGACTGCAGGGGTCTGGAAGAGTTGAGGGTAAAGAGGCACATGTAGTCATACAAAATTATGGTTATGAATAAGGATCCCAGTTTGTCTTAGCCTGAGGCAGACCAAAGTAACTTGGTTTCATTTGCAACCAGATGCAAAAAAGCCCCAACCTTTTATCATTTAATTGGCAACATGTAGTCTTTTTGCCAAATAAAGTTTTATTCTTTGACATATCCCTGATGTATTTCTACACTGATCTAACTGGAATGAAAAATCCTGACTTACCATAATAAAGGACCAGAATTCTGTTAGAGCATATGATTTTAATTGCATATTTCAGGGATCAGAACACTTTGAGATGAATAACTAATGATGTCAAGTGATATCTGACATTCCATGTATGATACAAAATTTAGAATTAAACTTCTGCAAAGTTGTATTTTGAAGTCTTACTGTTCACAGAACAGTTTTTCAAGGTGAGTAAAAGCTAATACTCCACAGTTTGTCCATTAATCAATAGTTCACCGAGTATTTGATAAGAACTCAATGAGCCATAAAAAGGAACAACATGACAAGTTTTATTGATTATCTCATAAAAAAGGGTAAAGAAGTGACAGATGACAGGCCCAGTTAGACCTTTACAGCAAGCAGTAACTATTCATGGTACAGTAGTTACAACGCTTTCTATTTTGGGAACAGGAAGTGATTTAATACCACACGTCATTTGCATGAAATTGATTTCTCACACAAAAAAAATAAGTAGAAAATGACTGAAGTTTAAATAAAGTGATGGGATTAACTAGGATTTTGTCATCACAGATGAACTGTGACGTACAAATCTGCTTGAAGAATGTTGTTTGTGCAACCTCACCATGTATCCCACGGTATTTATGTTCTTGGCCTCACTGCTTTTTATTTACAGACTCACTGTTTTCTGATGTTATTTATAAGGATCCTCTCAAATCCCTATGTGTACTCAAATGTGAAGTTATTCAATAGTCTTTGGCCATAAATCATTTTGCTGTTATTAGGATGTTGCCACATTAATTCTTAAACTTTAAGCATAAGATCAGAGAGTGGAACACGGGAAGTTAATGAGTCAGACAAGACCTTTACCTCATAGTGCTGTCAGAATCCAAAAGTTTAAAAGTCAGGCTGGGGAAACAACATTCTGCACAAAGCATAAAACTATCACTGAGAAGAAATTTAAGGGATTCAGCCTGAAGTAGTCACAACAGACTTCAGATACATACTCCTAAATTTTTTGCAGTATTTCCTTTATGAACATTTATTGTGCCTTCAAAATCTCTACTTGCTACTTCATTCTTCTTTTTTATTTCTTCACAGGGTCCTGATGCACTAGGGAATAATGGCTTGTTCACTGTTGCCTGCTCAAACTTACGGAGCATGAAAAATGTACACTAAAAAAAGACCTGCAGAGAAGAGTTTACAGATATATAGTTTGTTGATTATGCAATGAGGAGTCCTTACTCTTCTCATGATTCCTAAAGGCAAGTGAATCAAGACCGAGCTCATTTCAATATCAATTAAGGAAAAGAGTTTACTGACTTTTCCTCCTCCAAAACCAGCTGATTCTTTGGTGTAAGAAAAAATTACTTAGTTCTTAAAGAAGAAATAAGGAGGGAAGAACCCTTGAGCTTTCTCCAGCTTTCTCCAGAACTTCTTGCAGGACTGAACACTGTCAGTGGGAAGAAGGCAATGACAATCAGTTCTTTCAGACAGCAATAGCCTAGAGTGGGAAGTGATGGGGTTGGGTGTCTGTGCCTTAAGATCAAAGGTGAGAAATATAGAAAGAGTCCTGATTTGAGATGTTGCTGCAAGCGTTTTCTAAAAGTATTGATAGGTCTGCTGGACTTTAAATATTTATTTGATAGTTGCTTAGCTGGTCAGGAGGCTTAAATGTTTTAGAGTTCATGTCTGGGTAAGATTTCAGTCTTTCGCACAGTCTAGCCATATTGTATTACTACTGGTCAATTTCCCTGAAAAAAACAACCCCCTAATTTGATCATTTGACAAAAATAGTTAGTAGTCAGTAATGCAACAGGACTATTTAAAGATAAGTCAAAAAAAAGCTGGGGAAAACAGTCTTGTGAACTCAGTTGCACAGTATGTTTATGATACTGAGCATATACTTGCCAAAAGGTGACTTATTTTGTTGAACTGTCACCTGAAAGTTTTACTTTTTTTTTGTATTGAATAAAAGGTGTAGAGTTTTGGTCAGAAACTTCTATTTCAGAAATATCATTAAAAGCTCGCACTCAGGAGTATGCATGCCAAGTTCATGCTTAAATTAAATATGTGCTGAAGTGCTTTTCTGCATCAGAGATAATAATTGCAGCAATTTATACAGATCATGGTATGGTTCCTTAAAGAAAAACAAATTTTAGAAGGAATGACATTTTAAAAGACATTTGTTTCTTAGAGTCTTTGTGACACAGATTACTTCTGCTCTTTTTTATATTCTGGCATGAGTAAGCATATATGTATATATATATGTATATATATATATATGTGTATATATATATATATATATATGTACAAGGGTACAAAACATAAATGATAGTAGGTTGTAAATTCTAATAAAATGGCAGAGGTTTTGCTGTCATTGCTGCATATCCTTCTTTAAATGTCCCCTCCTACTGCTAAGTCAAGCTATCACAGTCTTTGGAAGTGTCACCTGGAAGTTGGCCAGTGAGCAATTGAAATTAACCCTTCCCAGTCCTACCACTGCCAAGTTTTGAAATATGTCTTCTGTAAGAGTAGACAAAGCCAGTCAGAGCTACTTAGTATCATAACTTAGTAGATGGAATGGAGAGGGGATGTAGGATGGAATGACTGGCTGGCAGTGCTGGTAGTTACAGGGGATCTTCCATCTGGAATGTTTTCTCATGAGTATTTGTTCCCTTTTGCCTTCATTACGTTGTCAGAGATTTTGCTGCTGGACATCCATCTGCCAGGACACATCATCTTGGTCTGCCCTGCCAGTGAATGAGCAGGTGGCAGGGATGACACCGTGCCAGTTTCAAGTGCTAAGAAGCAGGCTAGGAGCAATATGACCTATTTGTTTTGCATAACACCAAATCTTTACAGAATCCAACACACCCAATCAGGTACTTTTCAGAATAGATTATCAGTCTCAGTGATCTTCCTCAGCTGACACAAATCCTGTATCAAGTATCAAGTATTATTTAAGTGGCAATGCACTGGGATTGGTTAGAAAACCCAGGAGAAATTAAAAAGGCCAATGGTGAAGAACAATGCTTTGTCATTGCATTGTTTGTTAGCCAGAATGCTCAGTAAATGTGGCTGGGAGGAAGGCTGTTTCTGCTGTTGTTGCTGGCTTTTTTCTTTGCTTGTTATTTTTTTAAAATAAAGAGAGTTCAATGTGGAACTGTAAGGCTCATAACCTGACTTGACAGAATTTGCACACTGATGTGTGAATTCCCATAATGTAAATTGTACTTTGATATAGGTATAGTCCTACAACTACTGGTACAGTCCAGAAAACCCTTGTCGACTATCTTTATACTACGTACATACTCTGCAGGTGGACCACCTCACATATTTATCACCCTTTTGGCCTAGGGAGAGGGCAAGACAACCTATATTGCACATTCATGGAACAGAAAATTATGGATAGATGACAGGGATAGCTAGAGATAAATGACTTTTTCCAGAACCAGAATATTTCTTGGTATTTCTCTTCATTTAATGACATTTGAAATTCAGTTAAAATTGGATGTATAACTATTCTGAGAGTCTTCTGGAAAAAAGAAAAAAAAAAAAGTTGATTATTGTATGGATTAAAGTACATTAGCAGTGTGTTTTTAATGTTGAATCCTCTTGTTCAATCTGCTTATTCAAAGGCAGGTTGGTAAAACCTACTGGGAAACAGTTCAACAGAAGCTGTTAATGTAAGATTATTGTAAGATTTTTTTTTTTTTTTTTTTTTAATATGTTTTTTGGTTGCATACGGGAAGTGAGCCCAAGACTCTGCCACTGGATTTAACAGCAGCAAATTGGCAAAGGAAAAGCTGAATGTGAATGTGTGAATGTTCATAAGGTGAGAAATACGAGGAGAGGGTCAGACAGGAGGGAAGTTTATCTTAAGCACCATATCTTTGAAAAACAACACTTTGAAGTGTGTTCTCTAAACCTTTCAAAAGGATAGAGACTAAAAAAGAGCAAGAGCTAACTAGAGACTAAGTACTGGGAGGATAAGCCAGCTGGAAGATAAAACTCTCTTTGTAGCAACCGTGTGTGAACCCTTTCAAATCTTGCTGATTAGATGAGAGGCACAACAATTGAAGTGTTAGAGACACTGTCCCAACACCACCTCCTCTCTGCTGGTATATGGTGCTGTATGACAGCTGCTATATGCTCTATACGTGTGGAATTAATAAATATTTGAGAGCAGTTATTAACAAAACAATATCCGTGTGCCTTTTAAATTGTATCACGAGGGATTGATCTCTCAGCTACTGAAATGCAGCCATTGCTACAGTGAATCCCAGTAACTCCTCTGTAATGCACAGCTGGAGGCAGAAATGGCATTGCCAGCTGGAACTGAGGGGGACTTGAGTCAAAGGGAATGCAGTTCTGTATGGGAATGGGACAAATAGCCATGAAAACCTGAGGGCCTGCTCAGCACCAACTGACCTCCATAACCATCATTAGATTTCTTTTTAAAGTAAAGTTGTAGAACTGGAAATAAAGACTAACAGAATTAACCAAGGAACAAACAACTAGAGGGTTTCCAAGTCTGAAGTTGGTATTAAGAGCTGAAGTATGAAACCTGGTTTCCTAGACATTTTTTTAGCCATCTTCCAAACTGCCTATTTCCATTTTCTTTCTTGAACTAGAGGGAAAAAATAGACCTGAAATCTAATAATTTTTTGCTCATGTCTGAGAAATACGTGCTACAATATTGAAGGACAAGCATTAAGAAAATATTAGTTGGATTAATATAAGACAAAAAGGTAGATTTTTCATGAATGTCTTACTTTTCTCCTCTTATTCATGTTGACTTACTCTCTAATGCTACCTGTCCTTTAGAATCTGTCATCTCCTTTCTCCTTTTCAGTTTTTTTGAGATATTTTGTGCCACCTGTGATTGGAGTCAACATATTTAATGAATTTATTCTCATTTTTCTCCCCAAAAAAGTCTGGTTTTTTGCAAATGAGTTAGATTTTCTGCCTATGCTTTAACACATGCAACCTGCTTCAGCTGCTGCCTGTATTTCAATTGTGACTCATCTTTTGGAAAGCAGAGATTGCCTGGGCATTAAAAACTAATGTACTCGGAATTATCTTAAAGTTCTGATTTATAAGATGAGCCTGATGTTTGTAAAAAGTGAAGTATCAAGTCCATGTATAAATGAAGAATGAAAACTTTCTGCCAAGATGATATTTTTCTGCTTTTATATGTGTATGTGTTTCAAATAGTGATTTGACAGCTTTGAGGAGTTGGAAGAGCTTGAGCAAACTGTGAAAGATAATCTGATGTATTTATTGTGAACAGGTTGCAACAATACCAACAATCAGGAAAGGATGAGAGGAAAGCTCAGCATGGGGTTTGCTGGGATAATAAGTTTTTTGATCTATGGAAAAAAATAGAACAGATTATCAAAGAAAAAGATGTTGAGGCTTATGCTATGGAAAAAAAAAGCTTAAAGTAAAATATGTGCCCTTCAGTTTTCTATGCTTAAAATGGAAAACATATTTTGACAGAGTAATTTTATTCTTTTCTCACTTGTACTATCTCTGTATTGCAAACAGCAAAGGGAACAGTTTGTTTTTACAATCTGATAGACTCCAGTTTACAGTGTCTTGCTAGTTACTTAGATAAATTTCTTGGAGTACAGAACAGGACTGGAGAAACGTATTTAAAAAAGTAAAAAAAATAAAACCAAAAAACAAATCCAATAATTTGTAGTTTAAAATTCAGTTTAAAAAAGGCTCTCAATAGCATCCCTTGATGGATTCTTTTTTTTCAGCTATACAGTCTGGGCAATACAAAGAAGGAAAGTAAGGACATGTAGGTGACATCTGACTTGATTAGAAGGAACAGATGTTTTGGATTTCAGTGCATCACAGTTCTTGGATTAGCACCACAGTGATATTAAGTTAGTGATGGAAACACAAGTCCCAATAATAACCACAAGCATGACATTAATCATGTTATGTAATTGGTTGCATGTTCATGTTTACTTATTAATTTGAGCTAGTGGTTAAAAATTTTCATGAGCTTCAACAAGCAGTCCCTAAAAAACAGTACACAAAGTTAACAGCGCAATAGCCTTCAGGCTTTTAAAAGCTTTGCAAAGTATTTATGAAGATCAGAATATGAATATTCCAAGGACAGAGAAAAAGACTTTTCCAAAGAAATTATGCAGATTTTTTGAACAACTTGTCCCTCTTTTGTCATAATTTGACTTACTTTTTGGTGATATTTATTTTACTGGGGTTTTTGTTTGTCTCTTCAACCTTAGTGGGAAAATTTCACATAGATATTTCAATACATTGTTTTCAGAATTAGCAAGATCACTTAAATATGTAAATTATGTAAAAAATCTTTAAAAACTGGGGACTGAGCTAGACAATTACTTTTAGATCTATCTTTTACTAAACCAGTTTAATATATGTTAAACTGGTTTAACATATGTTCAATATGTGTTATAGCATGAAATAAGGTTATTGTATAGCAGGACAATGTGCAAAACTCTCCCCATGGAATATGAATACATCTCCATTTCTTTGCTTATCTTCAATTGCATTAAACTGTGTTATGCATATATTTACTGATGCTAATAGAATCTACTTTGTACTCTCAAATAATGTTTGGGTTTTTTCACTCTTGTTTGCCTGTACTCATTTTTCCAAACCACTTTCTAGTTGACCTTGTCCCAGGGGAGTCAGTGTGTGCAGCCAGATACATAAACTTTTTGTCTGGTGAACACCAGCTGCTGGAAGTTTCATCTGAGATCCAGGTCTTGTTGAGAAAATCTTTCTTTAAGTGAAAGAAAATAATAATATGGACTTAATATATTCAGCTACTCTAACTACAGATATCTAAAACAAAGATGCTCAAGGCTGTCTTAGGTGTCACTCTGTGGACAAGAGTGATGTACCTGTCAGAGAGCCCACAGGAACCATCATAGCTCCTCTAGATTTTCTCTTTAGCTGTCTTAAGACAGGCAGGCAAGATGTATCTCAGTTATATTTTCAAAGAGGTCTTTTTTCTGCAAAACACTTCTAAACTCTCAGTCATGTATGAACAGATTTGAGTTGAAATATCTCGGTGGTGGCAAGAATCTTTAAAGTGAACTTTTGAGTCTATCCACTGTTAAGCTAAGTGAATACAGTTTGTACTTTCCCTTGCCCTGACATTGCTACATTTATGAGAAGTTCTGGTGAAATCAGTGAGTTTTTCTGCCATATTAAATATATTTTTCTCTTTCAATATTTCAAGGATTCATCAATTTTAAACCCTCAGTTTTGCAAATAATTTCTCAGCTTTTTGTTTCATTTGTGTAACATCAAAACTATTTGGATTTATATCTAGTTCTTCACACTCTAGATATTAGTAGTGATGAAAGAAAAAGTAGATACCTTTGCTGCTTGTCATGTTCAGGTACATTGGCTTTCTGGGCTTCAAATGCTCATTGCTAGCTCATGTTGAGCTTTTCATCAACCAACACAAAGTCCTTCTCCTCAAGGTTGTTCTCAGTCATTTCTTTACTCAACTTGTATGGGTGCTTGGGATCAGGACAATCCCAAGCACAAATAAAGGTTTGGTGGAGAATGGACTGAGAACAGCCTCAAAGAGAAGGACTTAGGGGATGTCTCAGATTTCTATCTTTGATTTATTTTCAGTTTGGCAAAGTTAAGATTGTGGCTGCTCTTGATATGACTGTTCAATGTGCTTTTTACATTTGTTTAAGTACAAGCAATTTGATTTTTTTAATTCACCATCTGGTGAGTTTGTATTTGTTAGGTAACAAGAAATTGGAAAGAACTAGGCTGTTCATGCAATACAAATCCATTAGTTTCTCATAATTTTGATTATTTCCTTTCAAGGCACTCCCACTTTTCTATCCACTTCTTTGTTGTAGCATCCTAAGCTGACACTTATAGGAGCTAAATCATGATTTGGCATTCCTTCAAACAGTCAGGGGAAATGTGGAAGATAGCTTTATTCTTTCTCATTATGCTTCTGTGTAAGGGAGATACACTTGAAATATATTCTGTCTACACTACCCATTCATTACCACCAATGGTCTAATTTCCTATCTAGACCTGTTCAATGCACTTGCCTTCTAATAACACTGATATTTTGAGGAATCTGCTTTTTAGAGGTATACTCGGTTAGGTTTGGTTTTGGTTTGTTTGCTTCCTTTATTTGCTTTTCTTTGCTTAATTTTAGTTTCAGTTTTCTGTTGTTCCTGAAGCTTTAGTATAGGGTAGGGATTGATTAAATTCTTGTGAGTGGCCATAATACTGTAATGGTAATTTATTCCATTATGTGTAAATAGCAAAATTTTTACAAATAAAGCCTTCATTTTGCATTTACATGCACTTATGTTTATCCAGGCTTAGGAAAGCAGCTATACAAATGAAAACCAACTACAGAGATATGATTTTGTATAATTGCTGTATATTGTTGTAACATAGTTACATTTAAAAATTTTTATAACAAGTTTCAACAACATTGCTCATAAGCTCATTTAAAAGAGCATAACATTTTTTACTATTTGCATATACCTTATTGCTGTGTCAGAAGAAGGGAGTTGCAATTCCACTGACATTTCTTTCATAATATGTTAATAATTTTCTCACAACTGTCA
The DNA here is from genome assembly GCF_036169615.1 of Heliangelus exortis. Lineage (NCBI taxonomy): Eukaryota > Metazoa > Chordata > Aves > Apodiformes > Trochilidae > Heliangelus > Heliangelus exortis. Next base: position 28,328,254 of record NC_092426.1, on the reverse strand, counting down.
TTACTTTCAACTTCAGCTGAATGTCAGTGAGATTGTAGAGAAGAAAACTCCTGTTGAATTCTAATGGATATGGTTTGAGACTGCTATATAACTCACTCAGGAACCTGTATCTTGTCTTCCCTGGCCTTGTATTCTTGTGGTTTAAAATTTTCAGCTGAAGAGGAATGCCTGCAAAGCAACTTCCTCTGCTGTTAGCACTAAAATAAAGCTTTGCAAATTTTTTGAAACTAGTTTCTGAATCTGAGTAAAAGTCTAAGTCATTGCCCACTGTGTACATGAAGACACAGAAAACCACATCAAGCTATGATAGTCTTGAGTTCAAGTGAATTAAGCCTGAGAGAAGTGTCACAGGATGTTCACTCCGTGCTTCTTCAGTTTTAAGACATGTTAAATTAGGGTATAAAACATTCAGGCTATATCACACCCTTGTCACTGACTTCATTAAGTTGCTAATAAATAGGAGCAAAAAACTAATTCAGATGATGTTACAAAACAAAACAGAGGTCAGACATAAGTGAGGCAGGAATTGTAAGTGCAACACCAAGAGCCAGGAAAATTTAAAACTAAGGGGTGAAAGGATCAGTGAATGACTATTTTTAGTAAGGCTTTATTAGAATGCTAGCAGTTATACATTACTGGCTCTACTGTGATGCAGAAACACAGGAGAAGTAATATGAACTGCCTTATTTATAATATAATATGCCACAACATCTCCAGGGTGTATATCGTCCAAACAATTCTATTTTGCCACTCATTGCTACATTTCCTGAATGTCAGCACCTTGTTGCCTTACAAGCTCAACTGGTACAAAAGATCTTGCTATTAATATGTCAGTCACCCTCAGGGCTGATGGGGTTGATCCTCTGGGACCATGTGGTCCTCATTTCAGCTGAAGATTATGCTGCACATCCCAAAGCCAGTAACTTCAACAGGGGTAGGATAGCATGTTAAAAAAAATAACCCTCTTTGCAGGTCATTGACTCTTTCACAGTGCGAAACATCACAAAATTACCTTTACGAGACAAAGATGTCAAATATTATATGCAATTAGTAGTTTGATAAATGCAATGCACACTGAAAGGTATGTGCCTTTTTTCAAAAGTTACTTCCTTCTGAATTTGGCTGGACTAATTTTCTGTGATAACTTTTCAGTTTCCTCAAAATTCTTCTGAAATAAAATTCTAATTTTAATCTCTACAACAAATTCCACCTTGTATTTTATCACAGTTCCAGCCACTGCAGCCCCAAAGAGAACTTAATGAAAGTGTCCTCTTCTCTCAGATAAATAATGATAGGACTAGAGGAAATGGCCTGAAGTTGCACCAGGGGAGGTTTAGACTTGAAATTAGGAGGAATTTCTTTAATGAGGCAGAAGTTAGGCATTGGAATGGGCTGCCCAGGGAGGTGGAGAAGTCACCATACCTGGAAATATTTAAAAGCCATGTAGATGAGGCAAATCAGGACATGCTGTAGTGGAGATGGTGATATAGATACATATATTCTATTTATTGGGGGAAGGGTGGGGTGTTGATGGTTGGATACAGTGATCTTAGAGATCTTCTCCAACCATAGCAATTCTGTGATTCTGTAATTCAGTGAAATAATTATATTCTTTCTTCTGCTGACACTACTTGTCTCACAATCACTAAAAAGTGAGAATTTAAAAATGAATATTGAACGTATTTCAAGATCTGTTTTTTGGTCTACTACTCAAAAAAAAACAACCCCAAAAAACCCCTCAGAATACTGTCTCTACATAACAGAGGAAAAATATTCATAATGATAACTCTGTGTTTAAATAGTTTTTACTGTCCTACTAGTATCCTTGCCAGACATTTTTTTTTATTTCTATATCTCTTCATGGATGTTAGACATGTGCTAGCGTGTTCACATTTCTATATAGATACTTATACAGGGAAAATAAATACTTCCTGAATGATAAAAAATACAAAATAAAAAAAAATTCAGCTAGGAAAATTTATTTGAAAGACTATAGTTCAGCTGGGTGAATAAACAAAAAAGTGAGACAATATTAAATATTTTGTGAAACTGAAAAAATTTGCCATAGTTATTTTAAAAATATATGTATCCCAATCAATCAGCTTTCTGAGTTGGAGCAATACCAAATGAACATTACATTTTAAATATAAAACTGATAAATATAAAACTGATAAAAATTTCTGGTGGACTCAGCGTCTTAAATCACTTAATTCTAAAAATGTTTCTGAGGAAGGCATAGGAGGAATAAGTATCTATTTGTCATGTAAATGCCAGCTCATTCTTTTTCTCTTATAAAGTTCACCCACAAAATGTTGTACTCTCATGCATTCAATATCTCAAAATACTAATTATGTTTATGGTTTGTTTTTAATATTCACACTCTTTTAATTATTAACATATACACTAATCACATGGCTTTTTGCAGAATAGCTTGAGAAAAGTAACTGCTCCAGTTGGATGGGACCAGTGATCCTACTGAGTTCAAAGTCCTGCACAGCAGACAAGAAAAAACCTGAAGAGTTTTATCTAGGATTTACCAACATGGTAGAATCTTTCTAAGTTTCTTTCCTTCAGTGACAGAAAAAATATACACATGATAGAGCCAAGCTGTAAGGAGTACAGCCAGAGCCCTGACTCACTTCATTGCCTCTGTGCCAAAGTTCCAGTGAAGGACTTTGGGAATACTATTTGTCTCTTGTCTTTATTAAGATTCTATGCCACATGTAGTATGAAGAACTTGCCATGTGTGTATAAAATGTGTCATCTAAAGTATCTGAGTGTGCAATTTTTTCTATAAGCATTTATGTAGTTGGGACTCTGCTTATGAAATTATATAAGATAGATGACACAATAAAAAGGGGATAAAGACACTGAAGTGTCTCAAAGTGTATATTGTCATTATTTAAATAATTAGTCATAAAACAAAGACCACAAATCATACAGATGAGACAAATAATTATTTTCAATTCAGAGCTGAATTAGTATAGTATAGCTGCTGAAAACAAGACAAAATTTAAGAATATAAGAGGCCTTGGAAAATACCAATCAAAGATGACACCTGAAGGAGTGTATTCTTGCTATATTACCTAATACTATGTAATACTGAAAAACTATCCAGACCATCAAACTGAAAGAAAACTTTTTTATTAATGACCTTGTGCCTATCTATACACAAATACACATTTAAGCAAATGATGCCTGCACCCACAGATAGTCATGGTAGTTTAGTGATATGACTGGTACTTTAAATGTTAATATAAACAATTTACCTGACTGGCATCTACAACTTAATTCAACTAAAGTTTTGTCAAAAGCACTGCTTACCTGTGCTATGTCCCTTCCACTCAAGAAGTGAACATGGTGCTGACTGGACAGTATTTTTAACATGAAGAACCAAAGTAAGGATACAAAATGAACGTATTAAAATAATCTATTTAAGTTTATTACACTAATTTAAACTGCTTAAAAAGGAAGTGCCAGTTCAAACATCCTTCTAATATCTTCCCTTGTACTCTGTCCAACATCACACTATAGAAGCACAGACTCACAGAATGACTAAGGTTGGAAAGGACCTTAAAGATCATCTAGTTCCAATCCCCCTGCATGGGCAGAGATACCTTCCACAGATCGGGTTGCTCAAGGCCCCGTGCAACCTGGCCAAGAACACATCCAGGGAGACAACAGCCACAGCTTGCCTGGGCAACCTGTTCCAGTGTCTCACCACCCTCACAGGAAAGAATTTCTTCCTAATGCCTATCCTAAATCTCCCCTCCTCAAGTTTCAATCTATTTCCCCTTGTCCTCTCACTACACACCCATGTAAAAAGCCCCATTCCAACTTTCTTGTAGGCCCTCTCCAGATATTGGAAAGTCTCTGTAAGGTCACCTCAGAACCTGATCTTCTCCAGGTTGAAAAACCCCAACTTCCTCAGCCTGTCTTCATTGAAGTGCTCCACCCCTCTGATCATTTTAGTGGCTCTCCTCTGGACACATTCAAGGAGTTTATTAATTAGTATATGACTTCATTTGGTTACATATACATGAGAGACTTTACGATCTGGGAGCTACAAGATGGAATTTTCATGGAGAACATAAAATTTTGGGTATTTTCAGAACATTTTAACATTCTGAATTTTTAGCAGAATCACATTAATTGCTATATGTAAGCGGACAAACCTTTCTCAGGGTACGGAGCTCCGAAGTCAAAGAGGTGTCCTCACCAAGGTGCAGTCAGTGCTCCCATTTTACTGCCTTCAGACCCAGCCAGCCTTGTTTTGTGCTTCTGCTCCAGACTCACATAACCTCCTCCTTTGGCTGCTCAAGAGTGAGCTGAGCATGTGTTGGGAAGCTCCCCTTTTATTGGCCCCCCAATCCTGCTCATGCACAGCTGAGGCAAACCCAAATTGGGTGGGGGCCGAGGCTTAACACAGGTGGGCTTGACACAAGCTCACGCCTCCCACCTCATAATTAGCACCTGTGTAGGCATGCTCAGGCCATTCCTCTACAGCTATAAATACTGATGACTAAAATTCAGCATTTAGTTCTATGCCATCCCAGGCTCTGTTATGTAAGGATATCTTTAATTTTGACTTGTTCTCTGGTGAAAAGATTCTCTTTCATCTTAAAAAAAACCAACATATGATAAGTGCTCTTAATGAGTGAACTCCCATAAATTCCATAATTCTACACTTTCATTAAGGTGACTACTCTAATTCCTACCATGCATTTGAAGAAGTTTTGGACCAACTAAACTTGATACTCTGCTAAACTTTACAAAGAAAACAGTATCAGCACCCAGATAGAAAAAAACTGCACATTTCAGACAGATGGCTTTTGTCTATACCCAGTAGTGGTCCATGGAGGTTCAATAAAAAAAATACCCACACCATTTCTTCCTTAGAAATATATGTATTTTCTGAAAGCGTAGCAAACTGACTTTCAAAACAGCTAATATTTCTTGCAGTACTAAGTATACAGTGTTGTTGACATGCATACCATGGGGACAACAGATGAAATATTAATCTACTTGAACTAAACGTAGTCCATACATTGTCTGCTGCTTCTATCTGTTCAGTAGGTAAGAGTAAGGCACCAGGCACTGCTGAATAGTGACAATATGATTAGTACCAAGGTCAAATTTTTTGAGAGGGCAAAATGAAACAGCTGAAATATCATTCTGAAGTCAGTGGTGCCTAAAAGCATAAGTCACCTAAAAAATCATAATCTCAAACCATGTGAGAATTTTATTTTTAGTGAGACTAAGGTAGAATTATAGATACAAAAGTGACTTTAAAAGGTCACTTATCTCTTTCTCCTGCCTTAAAGTCAACTGTGCTTATGACATTTCTTATGTCATTGACTTAATACTGAGCATCCAGTAACAGAAATCCCATAACTCGTACATTATAGAAACTTATGGTACTTTTTAATGTTTCTCCCTCTTAAATTATGTACCCATGTTTACCATCAAAATTTCAGTGGGTTTGCAGACTGCCCCTAAGCATTTCAACATTACTATGCTTTTCATAAAGCATAAACAACCTGTACAAACAGTGTTTATGGTTCATTTAATATTTAAATCAAAACCAACTTCAACTGGACCATGTCTTGTAATCAAAACCGTTTTCTTTTCTGTTCCCTTCCATGAATAATCTTAACCTTTGTAAGCAAGAACCTTATCTCAGTTTTGAATCTACACTAAAAGACATGAAAATGCACTTTGAGCACATACCAGTGGAATATCACAGAACCACAGAATCAGCCAGATTGGAAAGGACCTCTGAGATCTTTAAATCTAACCCTTAATCCACTACCACTGTGGTTCCCAGACCATGGCACTGAGTGCCACATCAGTCTCTTGTTAAAAAGGTTCAGGGACGGAGAATCCACCACCCCCCTGGGCAGCCCATTCCAATGCCTGATTACCCTCTCTGTAAGGAATTTTCTCCTAATATCGAACCTAAACCTCCCCTGACACAGCTTAAGTCCATGCCCTCTTGTCTTACTGGTAGCTGCCTGGGAGAAGAGACCGACCCCCACCTGGCTCCAACATCCTTTCAGGGAGTTGTAGAGAGTGATGAGGTCTCCCCTGATCCTCCTCTTTTCCAGACTGAACACCCCCAGCTCCCTCAGCCCTTCCTCACAGGACTTGTGCTGGATCCCTTCACAGCCTCCTTGCTCTTCTCTGGACCTGCTCCAGCACCTCAATCTCCTTCCTGAACTGAGGGGCCCAGAACTGGACACAGGACTCAAGGTGTGGCCTCACCAGCATTGAGTACAAGGGCAGAATCCCTTCCCTGGACCTGTTGGCCAGACTATTCCCATCTGAAAGCTTTGGAGTATAAATCACATTTTTTATGAAAAAATATCTTCTAAATTATAAAATTTTGAGTTTTAATGAAATTTAGACATTCAAAGATAGTGGTAAGCATAGAACAGATTTTGCAAAAGCAAAAGCATCTAATTATCCACTGCAAAGGGTAGAAGTTTGCTGTTTAATCTATTAGAAAATCCCAAGAGGCAAACATTTGAAAACGGATAATGTACTCTTAGGTATCTAAATTCTTCATATTGATTCTTCATGCTACATTCAGAGCTAGTAATCACCTGAGTAAAAACACAAACAATAGTTCAAAGTTTTGAGATACTTCAAACATTGATCTGGGTAATACAGTATACTGGTCTTTGTCTAAACTGACCTAACATCATGTAGTAAACAAAGTGAAAAATCAGAGATTAGGTCTGATTTAGTGCCATAGAGTTGAAAAGCATTATTGTGAGAGAAAATAAAAAGAAAGCATAAAAATAGCAAACTTACGGACAATTATGTGAAGAAATTTTTTAATGTTTTCTAACACCATGCACATTAATATACAAGTTTGTATGCAAACATTTTGGCTTTTTTATTAAAAAAAGCTTGGAGATACATTATATGCATAATTTTTCAGCTACCATTAATCAATACAAACAAATCAGTGTCAGAAAACATTTGGGGATATTTAGAGTAATGTGCTACTTTATGATGACAAATGTTTATCAGATACCTTTTACTGCTAACGTAGCTTTTTATGTCATTGTAAAGAGAATTTATTTCTATTAGAAGTAAACTCCCCTGGAAGTCAATGAGAGAGAATATTTGTCATTCACACATTAAAAAAAGGTTTTGATATAAATAGTACAGATAGTGTTATGCATGCTTTAATCTTTGGGAAACTGCTTAATTTAGGCTAGGAAATAACTATAACATTATCTTACAGTTTTAACTGCTATATCCAGTTGGGTATCTTCCAGTTGTGCAGAATTAGATGTCACCAGTGACTGTAATTAGACATGAAGTTTTGCTATTTTTTGGAGTAGAAGAATAAATCAGGTAGTATATAAGTTAGTGAAACACATGCAAGTCTCATTCTCACAAAAGTAGCAGCAATTTCAACTTCATCCTGAAATAATTTTACAGTCAGTGTGGTTTTCTTTTGCTGTGGTCAAGCAAGATAGCTATTTTGTGTTTTATGAACATAACTAGCTCCTTTCTCTCACTTCCTGCAATTGCAAAAAGATTCCAGTGGGTCACCTTAATAACCATATACAAGTTATCTTAGTTATTACTATTCTGAATTGGCACAGAATCTCTAAATTGCATTCCATGATAATGTAATTCACCTGAGAAATGTTCTCCTTTTGAACTGCAACAGTTATATTTTTCAGAATAAGGAAAAGTAACATAGCAGATGAATAGCTTAAGCAGCTTACATACTAAAGACAGTAATCTGAGGAGAAAAGAATGATACAAACATGGGAAATACTAAGATTTCTTCCTACTCTCTCATTGCTTCATCGATTACTGAACAAAGCATATACTGCATGGTGCCATGGACGGTTTGCACCTCAGCATTAGTGTATAGCTCACATAGTACCAGTGGTGTCTTTGTTTGCTATAGGCTTGTGATTCTCGATCTGAAACCAAAGTCTGGTCTTTGTTTATCCATACACTCGGAAAAAAACCAGAAATAGATATATAATTTCTACAGCATTTGAAAATAATCTTATTAACTCAATTTTATCAAAAATTTGTCTAAGTGCATACTCCTTTGCATGTATTCGTCATGAAATTACATACATATGTCAGCATGAGCACACTATAGTATGATGGATGCAGTTACGATAATGTAACCACAATGCTATTTTGCATTTAAATGTATAAAATGTAAAGAGTCAGCTCACCATGTTACTCCTGTTAAGAAAGTGGTGTATAGTGCTTCCTATCTATAGGGCGTTCATGTCCCTAAAGGAGTCAGAGTTCATCTGAAAAGAAAAGGATCATGTAAGTAAGGAGCAAAAAATAACATCAGATTTTCTGACTATTCTTAAAAGGTTTACTGGTAAGAGTTTGATTGAAGTTATTTCAGAGCAGAGTAAGCCAATTATCTAATCTTATTTCACATGTAATGTGGGTCATGGAACATGACCCAGTAAAATTTGCATCAGCCTTTGCATCTGCCTTCTCACACTTTCTGTTTGAGCAACTGAAGTTACATTTCTGATTTAAGGTTTTGAGTGTTACATCCTAGTTGTATATTTTCCTATTGTTTTTCAATCTAATTCAGACCAGCTATTTATTTCTTGGATGGATTTCTGACCTCCACTTAACACCAGATTTCAGACAGAAAATTAATATAAAAAATTTTGAGGAACAATCTCTTTCCAAAAAGAAAGTTCATGTAGATTCTGACATTAGCGTTTACTTTTTAATCTGATTTTTCATAACTGGAAAGCTTAACAAGCAGAATTTTACATGTACAGACACTGGTTAACAGAGTGCTTTTAGAACATTCTACAATGAATGAGGTGGGGCTCATCCAAAAGAACTGCCATTACTTCGATGAATTTTTTTCTTGGCTTCCTGCAAGCCAAGGGAGGGATGGATTTCACCTGGGATTTTATGATTTGGATTATCCTTTCAGACAAAATAAGCAGAAAAAAAAAATAATCTTTCCCTTCTCACTAGCCTGAATACAAAGCCTGAACCTCTTTCTCCTGTTAAAATATAAATCCCACTTCTTATACTTCCTGCATTGGATCCTAAACCTATCTTAACCTCACTAAGGTTCTCTGGATACACAATTAAACTTGCTGATATCCTAGATGATTGTTCTCCCCTGTTCCTACACACATACCAGCTTTAACTGCTTTCTAGCTATTCATACTGTACACTTTCCAGGATACTTTGCTGGGAAACTCACAGTGTCTGGTTTCATCACACTGCAGAAGAGGAAGCGTTTTTGGTCTGATTGTTTTCATTATATGGGTGAACAAGAAATTAATTATTGCCTAACAATTCTACTTCCTATAGCCACCTAGCAAAGGATCACACACTTTTTGAGGCATAGGCTGCATCTTCTGTATGCTAAATTGTTAAACACAGGCTTTAACAATTCTATTTTCTATACGTTACATAACGGATCTAGTTGGGAAATCTGGAATTAATTTCACCTAACTTTAGGGTTGTAGCACTTTTCTGCATGTAAATTAGTCTACAGGGTTCTGATTTATGGTCAACAGAGAGAGAGGAACACTTTTGGAAGTATTTTAATTACACACTCTAGGGCAGGATGAATTTTATTCCATAAATTCATATTCCTCTTGACAGATTTTAAGGGAAATCTACTTCCTGAGCTTAAATACCACCCTAGGCCTTTTTCAGTTCATATCTAGGTGATACCTTAATATATTAACTTTAGTAATAACAGAGCTGTCCATTGTTTTCTATCTGCAGTCCCCAACATTGTACTTTCTGAAAACTTGTCAATATCAAAAATCTAATATCAAAAATCAAAAACTTGAAAAATGGTAAAATGGTAAAAATGTAGATCAGATATTTGGATAAGGAATTATATATCATAAACAGCTTGCTAAGTAATGAAAATAAATTTCTGTACAAAGGCAATATTGATTGAGGGCACTGTTTTAAGGGCCAGTCAATGTCTTTATGCTTGTAAATGAAGCCACAGCTCTACAAATTCTGTCATGCAAGAGACAGTCATTGCAACTTCAGAGTTAAAGGTACAATTACAAAGGTTTTTAGTACCTTTGACAGACTTCTTGAGACTTTATGGAACAGATAGGCTATTAATAACACCTTCTAGGCAGTAGGCTTATTTAAATTCTATGATTCTTAACTTACTTTTTGACATTTCTAGCAGTGATGTGCAGATCCAATAGTGTCCTACAAAAGTGAGAAAGAAAATATGTGTAAAATTCATACCCTCATTGAAAACATCATATCCAAGAATATAATCAAAGATGAATTCCAGCAATCTTTTAGTTACATTTTAAAGGTGGAGTAACAAATCAGAAATGTTCCCAAAAGATCAGCCTCTTGGGATCTTTCTATAGAACTTGACATATTTTCATACTGTGCCAGTTAAAAGCTTCTGCTTCAGTCTGAAGCATTTTTTTCTCTAATTTTCAAAGTTTCTACAGGAGATAATAATGCCAAGTTAACATTATACTTATGGTTTATTAATGAGTTTTTACACAGTGCAAACTGAGGAGGAGGAACTACTGAATGAAAAAGATCGAAGCAAAACAGCTGCATGTTAAAAATACTTGCTTTTTAATATTTAATTTTTTTATTATATGCCTACAGTAAGGTCATACAGAGTTCACATTTTCAAAGTTCCATTATTACTTTAAACTACTCAATAATAATTGCCCTTTGGAAAAGCAAAATAACACTTTGATGCTGAGCTACGTTAAACTGGCTACTTAATAGCACCAGTTAATTTGAACTATATTGTAAATACCAGGATACTCTAAATACCAAAATACAATATTGAATTTCTGAGTATTAGGTCTGATAGGTCTAGAGCTGTTTCCATTTATGACTAGTTATAGAATTAGTCCCCTGAATCATCATTTTGGCTTAGTTCTCTTATTACATGTGGTACATAAAATAAAGAATTATATATCATAGGCAGGTTGAATTAAACATAGGGACATTGCTATTATAATTTTCTAAAGTACTATTTAATTTTAATAAAAATGAAATCTGACCCATTAAACCAGTCTCAATCAAACTCATTCACTATTTTTGTGATTGATATCTGAGTAATTAAAAAAATAAGAGTAATCTTTTATCTAACAGTTGAGTTTCTAATCTGACTACGACAAAAGGATGCATAGCTTAAAAAAAGGATGGGAAAATTCTATTCTTTCAGTGAGTAAAGTAACTAAACTACAGGAATTAGCCTGATTCTTGTCTTGGAAGTCAGCAAAACCACAATTTCAGTATACAGAATTCCACAGTGTATATCAGTGGACATTTGTTTAGGGTAAATGTTTGGAATCTGGTGTCTTGTTTTCCTAAAATATGTGGAACACCAAGCTGAATAAAAATGTAGATCTAATAAAAGGACCAAAAACTCATTTGATGAGAGAGAATTTCAGTGTGCCTAACTGCAGACAATGAGGGCACAGCTGTAGAAACTGAGACTGAAGCAATCATGAAAGTGAATGTTCTCTTAGAGGAGGCTGGACTAAATCACTCAGAAACACATCAGGTGCCAGATGCTAGACCACTTGTATTTATCAGGCCATTGAAACTGCAAAGCACTGAATCCCAAGTAGCTTTTTGAGGGGGAATCACTGTTGGAATACAAGACTATAAACCCAAGATCCAGCAGAACTGTGTATGTTTGAAAAAATTGATCTAAAATGTGAAGGGAATATATTATAAAATACTAGAGAATAGTTTAAAAGCACCTCTCCTAAATTAGACACACAAACTCTTTTTTGGAAAACAATAATATAATCTTTGATTATATATTATACCTGCATAACAAGTCTACTTCAGTTATTTTTCCCTATCCTGGTTATAGTTTTAAAAATGCTCTTGCATTAGGATAGAATAATATCAGCATGGGAGTCACCACAAGAAGAGAAACTCATACGTATCATTGTTTCTGACAATGCAACTCATTCTGTTTGAAAGAATACCATAGATCAGGATCAAAATATTCAAAGTTCTACAAAATTACCATATTTGCCATGTTTCAGAATGGAGGGCTTGGCAGGTGCAGAGACACACAAGCTGTTTCTTCACAGACAATTTAGGAAAAGAACGTATACTGAATGTTGTAGAGGAATATGCAATGCAAATCTGACTGTGGTCTCTACTAAACAGAGTATTTTTCTTTGGAGAAACAAGTATAATGCTTTTCTTAGTAACTTCATTTCTAGGCTTAAAGAGTTATGAGTCGACATCCTGAACCATAGAAGATATTGAATATAGAAAGAAAAAATACAGAAATGTTACTTTAGTAAGATATGCAAGCCTTGTGAAGCCATTTACATTAAGATTATTCTGAAGTACATACAACCTCCCAAACATTATACTGAAACCTTCTAAACTCATGTGAAGACTGTAAATTCCATCATAGGATGCACTTCCAGAGACTGGCAATCTGGCTTTTTTTTTTTCCATCAAGCTTTTAGTTTAAAAATGGATTTAAATAACTAAATGTATTCAAGCTTGATTGCTCAGTCTATAAATATGGTGATCATTCTCCTGAGGCTACAAGCTGCCTCTGGTAAGGAAGGGTGAAACAAATGCCTTAATTCTCAAGCTCTCATTATCTCTGTACTTCTTGATAGATGAAGCATATTCTGAAGCTACTCCTGTATGCTTTACATTATGCCTTATTAGAAAGACACAATGAATGAAACAAATATGCTTTTCTGATTTTTAGAATGTATTTCTCTGCTTTGCAACAATTCAAGACTTCCCAGTCAGCAACCCAAGAAACGGCTTAATCTATCTGAAAAACCTTCTGTTCTGGTTGCTTGTGGTAAAGTAAGAAGGCTCCATGGGCAGTGTGGCTGCAGATCTGGTTCCTTTGCCTTTCTGCTCCTTTATGACAGCTACGTAGAAAAGGATTAGAATTGTCAGAATCCCTTATCTACAGTTTCAGGGTTTCTAAAAACCTCAAAGCTTTCTTTGAAACTTTCCTTTTTACTAATCAACAGAACAAAGAAGCTTCACCTTTGCTCATGCAAGAACTTCTGCTTCAGTTATTTTACTGGTTGATGCTTAACTATAATCCTTAGTTAAAAAATATTAGTTAAAAAATCTTTAAAAATTCCATGCCTCAAAAATTGTGGTTGCAGGTAACATCACCAAACTTTTCTTGTTAACCTATTGCCTCTGGCTTTCTTGTGAATTATCCTTGAGGAACAGAAATAATTTCCCTGCTTTTCCCCCAGAAAAGCTTACAGCTTCCTTTCCAGATAAGCTGCTTCCCTAAACTATCTTCTAGACAGGAAACTCTCTTATTCTCTGTTATCCTCAACATCTTAATGAAAACATATTCCTTACATTTCTAAATTTGCTGTTTCCACATGTACCCAGATAGCTAAACTCATATTTTAAGTCCAGGCCAACAAACTGTCACAAACTATTAACTGAGATTTTGATCTCAAGGTCTTCCTCCTTCCCAAAATGCTGAAGTTTCCACAAATGCACACAAAAATACAATTTTAAGAAGGCTGAATTGCAGTACAAGCAACAAACTTTAGATATATTGCACTGCATGCAAATTCTATACTTCTAAGTAGTTTTCTAATACACTAAAAGCAATAAATGTAAAAAATTTTTGTTCCTGCACACAAAACTTGAAAGATAAGTGTTTATTGCCATAAGTTGTAGTTACTGGCAGCAAGACAGCTGACTCGGGTCCTGAGGATAAGCTGCATTTGATTTTTATAACCCTAAAGATTGATATTCACTGTTGATCTAGCATGAGATGAAGATAAGATATATATTTACATTTTAAGGAAAGATTTTTCCTACTGGAGCCATACAAAAAATTTCTGCATTGCTACTATGTACATTTCAGCTTACATTCTATCAGACACAAAAGTATTAATGGTATTAATTACAGTATAAGTTAGCTGCTCTATTTTTTTTCTTTTAAAAAGATATATATTTTGATAGTTCTGTTTCAAAAATCCTTGATGCACAATTTTATCAAGCAGGTAATTTATTCGCCATAGTGCAGTGTGATGACCTTTTTCTTAAACCAGTGTTTTGTCACAATTCTGATCATTTTCTTGCAAGGAATAGCTTGAAATACTATAATCATGCCATACAGTATTAATGAAAATTCTTGGAAGACTACACATTTTTACTTCCAGCAGTAAAAAGCAGTGTTTCAGATAGACTGGCAGTTCTTTATAACATGAAAGCTTTTTACTGCACAGCCATGGTGTTGCTTATTCAGATGAAGTTCACTTATTCAAATTCCTTTGTTTCCCCAAACAGGGTCATAAAGCCTGTGGTCAGGGGTTATAAATAAATGAATTGTGTCTAACTCTTTTGTGCAAAACTGGTTCCTCTTCACTCCTTCTACATCTGAGCAGTCTGGATGTAGTTTTTCCCTTCTGTGACTCCACTACAGGAACTCTCAGGTTCTCCAGATCCTGTTGGCTCAGCAGCTCCCTACAGTATGTAAATCCCTCTGAACTCCAGTGAGATGTCACTGTGCACAGAGCTGCTGAAGCAGGTGACACCAGGGATCTTGGATAGTTCTGCATAGAACAAGAAATCATTCAGAAGGTGCAAGGTCTTTAAAGAGTCTGTTGATTATTTCACTACTGAGTTATCTGCTGATACTCCAAAAGCATCCAAAAGATAATTTACAGTGTTTTTTATAATTCACAATAACTTTAACTAAAAGAAGTGTATCCCAAATTAGCATTTCTTAGTACTTATCTCAATCTTAATTTTTTACATGATTACAGTACCCAAAGCACGAATAATTTTTAGTGTGGGTTTTTTTGTTGTTGTTGTTGCTTTTTTTTTTTTTTTTTTTTAATTTTACTTAGGTTTTATGGACCAACACTCGATTTATTTCCTCTCATATTCCTTGCTGCTTTTTGGGTTTGTTTTGCCATATAAACTTTAGAAAATCAAAATTTATTATTTATTTAAGAGTGCCACTATACACAGGTTACTTTGGAAAGAATTGAAGATTGACATTAGGTAACGTGTGAGAAAATCAAATAACAATCTTTTGCCCTCTTGTACAAAAAAAACATATAAAACAAATAAGCTAAAAATTTATTCAAATAGATATTAAGTCACTTTTTAAGCAACCTTCACCTAATAAAATAAAATTACATAATTTTTAAAGTAATTAAAGCCTGTAATTAATCTGACTACATGCATTATAAAACAGTAAATTAGAAAAGACATAAGACAGCTAAGAAAAACTTTGTTCATTTTCTCCAGTATAAAGTAAAAGAACAAAGTTGGTAATTCTAAATTTAGGCTGTTCTGATTTGAATTCTTCAGTTTATAAAACACTGTAAGAGATATCTGGAAGAGATATCTGTCTTGCTTCAAATATTTAATTAAGTTTATATTTAAACAGATTTTCATCCATGTTTTTCCAGTAGGATGAAAGCATTCTACAGCTGAATCTATAAAAGGCAATAAGATCTAATCCTTTGGCAAAGAGCTCTCTCATTAGTTCTATGCTGAATTCTACAGGTATATAAAAACACTCCCTTCCATATATTCCAGCTGTTACTCTGTCTGACTTTGTGTGGTGCTGTTGCTTTCTCCCTGCTGTCTGTTAATGTCTCAGTCATATGTAGAAGGTAAGGAGACTGAGTTGGCTGATGGAGCTTTTGTGCCAATTCATTTGGAGTGAGAGCATTCAGCTCCAAGCTGCTGGATGTTGCTGATACACAGTACCAGGAACAGTTCATTATTAACATTACCATTAACAGTTCATTCCACTACAGCTCCAGCTCCTTGAAGAGGAGGAAATAAACCACATTAATCAAAGGCTGATCATCTTTGGCTTTACATCAAGACCTGATTCTTTGAAAAGTCTTTGATTCTTTGAATGGGGTCGAAGTGACATTTCAGTAATTTTTTTTTTTCTTGCACCTGGCAGAACAGCGAGGCTACATTGTAATCAGGCTACAGAAAAAGAGAGGAAGAATCAAAGCACATATTGACTTCTAGATGGCAAAATGATTTACCTGAAAGCTGTTTATGTGTTTCGTGAATTACTTCTGTAGATATCCATAAATGAGGTGGTAACTGTGGGCTTCAATTCAGGATCTGTTTGTTTTTTAGGTTAGGGACTCAAGGATAATTCTATGAGGACCCTGGGAAATGACTTCACAGTGCCTAACTTTTATTTTTCTTGTTTTTATCATCTTCATCCTCATATTTGTTACACTGCCCTCTTACACATTTTGCAAGAAGACCCGTATGTGTAACACTGCAATTACAGAAAAAATTATCTGCACTTTACTAAGCTAAGTAACTTTCACTCAAAACAGACAGATTTGTGAAAACATCAACTAATTCAAATGGCATTCCTGCACTAGCAACAACAACAACAACTTTAATACAGGTTACCTAGAGAAGTTGTGGAGGCCTCATCCCTGGAAGTGTGCAAGGGCAGTCTGGAGAGTTCTTGGACAACCTGGTCTAGTGGAAGGTATCACTGCACATGGCAGGACTGTGGGAACTAAATTAATTTTGAGGTCCTTTCCAACCCAAAATAATTCCCTGATTATTGTAATTGTATTATTATTGTTGTTGTTTTGGCTATTGTTATTATTATTATCATTATTTTGCTAGGTTTTTCCTCCTTTCACTTCTAGGAGCCATGGAATTCCACCATAAAAGAACCAGCCCTGAACAAACTGACATATTTTACCTCATGTATTATTCAACACACAAGACTGGGAGATTTTAGCCTAAAGTGAGGACTTATAGTTCCTGTCTAATAGACATAATTAGATCAAGCCAATGGGTTACAGGTTACACAAGCAGGGAATTTTGCTGTGTCTGGCAGATCTGCAATTCTAATACTACCTGCTGACACATGTAAAAGGTGAGTTGTTTGTTGACAATTCCAGCTTGCAATGAGCTGTAATCAAGTGGGCTATTAAGGGGCTGCTAATCTACATGACTCAAGAACAAGTATTTCTTTACATTAATTTCATTTTTTTTCATATATTGAACAGCTTCTAAGCCATTAAAATAAAATCCGCTGCGGGGGTTGGTTTGTTTTGTTTTGTTTTTTCCTTTCTTAAATAAAACATCTGGAACTCTGTAATAGACTTATGAATCTTACATATGTTTTGCCAAGTTTAGCAGTTTTAAGAAAGTTAGTCTGATGTCCACTACAAGCTACATATGAGCTCTACAAGTCTGGGGTTTTTCTTTCTTTGTTTTTCTTTTTTAACATGTGAACATTTTATTTTTTGCCACATAACCAAGATTCTGACTAGGACCTCCCTTTCTGCTAGCCCTCTAATACAGACAGCTTTAAGTATCAGATAATTTTATAGTTTTGCACCATTGTCTCTCCTCATCTTTTACTCCTGTTTTAAAGACACAGGAGTCTGAGAAACTGAAATCTGGAAATTAGTGTAGTGCACCCAACAATAAATCAAGAGAGCTGGTTCTGGATGTTGTCTCTCTACAACACAGAGGGACTCTTTGAGGGTCTCCCTGACTCTTCCACATACTGTGTGGTCCTAGCAAAATAATTAGGATACTGTGTTTTGGGTTTTAGCATTATATTGATTATCAGAATGATTTTCAGATTCTTCTGTATCACTCTAATTAATCAATATAAGACCTAAACCCCTAAGATTTATGCATGCCTTTTATCATTCTGCTATTTCTCAATTGGTTTGAAAAGGAAAGGGACATGCTATTTAGAGAATGGAATTTTTTAAATACAACTCTTTTATTTATTTCCCTTTTTGTGAAAAGGAACAGCTTTTGTTTCAGAAACACTATGGGTAATATAGATATATTTACATTAATTAATTAATTCAAGCATTTCAAGAACCTGTCAGATAGGTTTTCTTTTTTGGTCTACAATTAGATTTGTAGACGGCAGAAGGAAAAAAAAAAAAAAAAAAGGATGTCATGATTGTTGGTAAATAAAGTCCTGCATGACTGCTTTTTAATAGCTTATCATCAACATGTAATCGAACTGAGTAATTGCTGCATAAGAGAGTGGCTGTGAAGCAGCAGCTGCCCCCAGGCAGTACTTGGTTGAGGAATGTCACTGCGACAAAAAGTGCTGGACACATAATGCATCATCAGCACTTGTGCTACAGGCATGGCATGGAGGTGGATAGGAAGCACTGGGGTGTGGTGAATGTAAGTGTGTCAATGACATCTGAGTTGTATTAGATGGATAGGGGTGAGCAGAAAGACAAAGGAGGCAAAAGACAAAGAAGCCAAAAAATTGAGGAAAACAGCTTTTACCACTAAATGGAAATTACCTTCAATGCTGCAGTGCACCACTGACTTTTGACAGCTGAAGCAGCAGCAGAGAGAACTTGACAAAGATATTGGTTATAGTGGGTATTTTTGCGAGCACCTAGATTGTTTTTCCCTGGCAATATGAATCAATGTTCTTTCAAAAAAACCTGACTGAACAGAAGAGTATTTTCTTAAGGTCATGAGAAATTATTTGAAAGCCTAGATTTGTGTGTGAATGTGTGTCTGCATATGTCTATACTTGTGGAATAATAAAGCATGAGAATGAAAACAACTGTGCACATTTTGCTCATTAGACTTAAGGCTGTGCTATTAAAAATTTGAAAAAAATTCTGAAATCAATATTTATCTTACCTTTATCAATAATAAATACCCTTCAATAGATACTGTAAATCAAAACGAGAAGCTTATTTATTAGGCTTAATTTAGACTTAGTTAGTAACTTATTGCCTTGCTTGCTCTGCCTGGAATTGTATTTGCTCCCAAACATTTATTTCCAAATATTTTCCTTCTGTTTCTCACTGAAGTAGCAGCTATCACAGCTAAGTAGAATTTATGTAGTTATTGCTATGTATCTTAAACAACCATGTATATGTAATCACATTTCACTATCATACTGTTCTCTTAATTAATAGGAGAAGGGAAAACATTTAGATACTTGACTGAAACACCTTGTATAAAGTCATAGCCCAAGTCATTATCAGACCTCTGCATAAGTCTGTTTCTGGATCTTCTGTTAAGAACATGCTACTTCTTATCTCTATTACTTTCAGATTTCTTCATTTTGAAATATAAATCATTATTTATGCTACTGAATGTAAAAATTCATTTGACATTTGCCTTGTAGCACTCCGATGAAAATATTAACATCATATTTAGACAAGATTCCATTCTCATGATTAAGTTTTCCTTTATATGAACAAATTTGTCTTTATAATGTTGTTCTATGCAGCACATTCTACTTAAACTGTATAATGATGTTTAGTGCCAGCTGCTTGCAGCAGGGCACATTTAACAGAAGTGGCAGTGGCATCCCTCAGTGGTATAAACTCTTGTTCCTGCATTGCTTTGAGCCACTCAGCATTATGACAAGTACCCTAAGCTAAGACTTCATGTTATTACTTTTACAGGAGAAAAAGCTGAGCAAGGATGTTTGCTCACAACTAGGACACTTCTGACAGCAAATACAAGCTAGATCAGTTTCATACCATCATATTTAATGTGTGGAGGGAAGCCTTTCCAAAAGCCTGCCAATGTAACTCTGACAGTAGAAACAGTAAATTTCCTCAGTGGGCTCAAATGTGTACATCTATTACAACACAAGTAGATTAACATACCTGTCTGAGAGGCCACCATTATCCTGCTCAAATACTGCTCCAGAATAGGTGAACTGGGAGAGGTTCATGTCCAGTATGCTTGCTTGTCTGTAACCCTTTCTGATACTAATCACTCATCAGCACAGCAGCATCCGTGTACTGGAATTAGCAGTTCTCACAAGTCTTTGCTCTGGAGTAATTTTATCAGGGAGTTCTCTGTCTGACTACATGAGTTTTTATGCATCTGTCAGCTAACCCAAAGATTCATGTTGTGAACTCCAGCAACTGGGATATCAGGTGAACATCCAATTCTCTCTGCAGACTTGTGGGTCCGCTGACCAATGAATGGGTTGCGCTCATCCATACACATAATATTTTTTCACCTACATGGACTATTTCCCTCTTTAATAAATAATTGGAGCATGTTTCTACAGCTACTGAGAGCAAAGAACTAGCCTTCACTTTAACAGGGTTAAGACTGCAAATGCCAGAAAATACAAGTGGAAAGAAATAGCTTCTCCTAGTAGATGAGAAGGACTTTTGACATGTAGCCTGGCTGTCAGTGCAGTGATGGGCTTCACACACACTGAGCTGTGGCAGTGGTGCACTACTGCCAGCTGAAAGCCTTAAGAGACCTTTCCTTTTACTGAGAGCTTTCCCCTTTTACAAAATGCTACCTTCTCACAGAGAATTTGTGTTTCACATAAGCTGACATACTTCAGCTGACTGAAATTGCTGTAACCAGAGGCAACGCAGTCAAAATAGCATGGTCTGTGCTTATTGCTTAAATCTTGCTCTAAATAGCTGTTCATTATGTGGACCTTGGAGCTATGTCCAATAGCTTTATTTCTCTGATGAGGTCAGTCTGGGATAGTAACCTCAGCTAAATTATATCCAGAAATAAAGATGGAGAAATTTGTTTCCCCGTGAACATCTAAAAAACACAATAAAATGGATAGAGATAGACAGACAGACAGATACACAAACAAATACAGAAGTTCGTCTTTAATGTTTAAAATGAATAGAAGAGTAATATACCATTATTTGGGTTTGGGGTTTCTTTGTCTTTTTAAGTTGGATGTACCTTCCTCCTGGGAGAAAAAAAAGGCTTAATTTGGAGTGCCTGCAGGATCTTGGCAAAAAAC
Organism: Heliangelus exortis; assembly: GCF_036169615.1. Lineage (NCBI taxonomy): Eukaryota > Metazoa > Chordata > Aves > Apodiformes > Trochilidae > Heliangelus > Heliangelus exortis. The sequence continues at coordinate 28,307,472 of NC_092426.1, read as the reverse complement.
ACTTGGTGAAGCAGTCTGCTTTTCAAGCTTCTGCCTCTCACAACTGCAAAATACAGTCTTTTACAAACTCTATATTCCTCTGTGAGATGTTGAAGTTCTATAATCACAAAGTCTGGCTGAACTCTGAGTTTGCTGGAAAAGAGATCTTGCAACCTCCTAATGAGCCCCTGAAGACATTATTTTGAGCTAGGGATTCCCTCCTTTCCTACTCAACGCTGTCTCTGGTAACAACTCAAGTCTGCCAACAACCATGAAGGGGAGGAGTGGGAATTAGAAGGATAATACTTTCCTTCTTAAAGTCTGACTTTTGTTCCTGCCATACAGTACAACTAAATAATTTATTTCTCCCTGCCTACACCTGAAGGAGGTAAGGACTTGAAAGCTAAGTTAGAAAAATTCTTAAAGGATGGCTTGCAGGAAAACTTGTGAAAAAAAAAGCTGTGTAGATGACAGGTGTAACAACTGAGGATGTGAAGGAAGATGTAATTACAGGATTAACTACCAGTGAAGGAAGTAGTGGGTAATGTACAAATCCCCAAAGAAAATTTTCTCTAGATATTGATCTAGATGAAAGAAGGGAAACTGAGGAAAATAACGGCTCAAATAAGAGTTTTTGTAAATCTTGTGATTTTAAACAGAAATTAAAGGAAAAAAAATAAATAGAAAAGAGACAAAGAATTGAAGTTGCATTAAAATGTTCAACAAATTGTGGAATTTCTTATGGCTGAAACTCTAGCTGACAAGCACAAAGGAAAGAATATAATATAATCTGAGCAGACAAATAATGATATTGGCATACCAGGTTTGGAAAGTTAACTGAAAATCAAGCTGGGAGTTGTAGATGCCAAAGGATGACTGCAAAGATACAAGGAAAATTAGATGAATCAGCTACAAAAGGATTGTACGGAATTACTAGGAATAAAAACAACTGGAATGACATAGTAAGGTGATACATTCACCAGAAAATAGGACAAAAGCATAGGGAATATTTTGACAAGAAATTGAATGGAGACATGTGGAAATGGGGTGGTGTAAGGAATGCCTAGACCATGAAAACTGAGCAGAACAAGTCAGAAAAATACTTTTTTTTTCCTAAAAAACAAAACAAGAAAAAGAGATTGGGAAACTTAGATTTTTTTAGTTTCATAGGTTTCAAGGTAATACTGGACCACTAGATTTTCTAGCTTAAGAAATTGGATGAGAGTTATTTCATTCAGCTTTGTTTTGAATTCAGCAGATACAACAACTGTGTCCCAGAAGAGCAATATCACAAAGGTGGAAATGTCATGAATGTCATTTCACTGACATCATACTGTTTCTATAGGGAAAAACTAAGATGATTTGAGAAGCTTACCTATGTTCCAGTCTATTCCAGAGAATTAGACTTCTAAAACAATTTATTTCCAGTCTAATCTAGAAATGCTAGAAATGCTAGTCATATGAATCACAGCTAGCCAAAAGTCTAGAAAGCAAATAGCTTTCCTCTTTTGAATATCTGTTGAAAAAAGTCTGTCTATATCAGGAAAAATATCTATTTCATTCCTGCCTTGAAAGCGTATAAGAACATGGTAACACTGAAGATAGATCAATTTATATTAAAGAGAATGAGCACAGAGAACAACTATGTTTTAAGACAAATACTCAAAGAACCCAAAGTTTTGATAGTCGGATGGACTAGAATTTAATTAGAAGACTAATCTAGAGTTTATAGAGAAAGTTTTCTATGGGGATATTTTTGTCATCAAGCTGTAGAGGAATTTTGACAGCATCTAGATTTGCATCATTAAAGTCACAATGATTTTGTTGGTTTCAGTAGAAATAAGCTCAGAACTGCCACACTGCTACCGATGAAATCTCCAATCTCCAGTATTCACCCAAGTGACGAATAAAGTGAGTTAATGTACATCTGTATCTTTTATTCTGGCAAAACAAAAAATTATATTAGGTCAGCTTAGAGAAGAGAAATATATTTTATATTGCATACTGACACAGAAGCTGAAGAAAGCAAATCCTTAAATAACAGAATAAAGTAAGTAATAATTTACAGAGAACACTGATTCAACCTCTTGTTCAGTGCATGAGAAAATTTTCTATCTTGAAAAAGTTATAATTTTCTCTCCTTATTTAACATTGAACCTTTTCCCCTTGCAGGAGTGGAAAAAAACCCTTAGAAGCAACTGGGACTGTTTGAGATGTTTATGAGTCACACAGACCAGCAAATACTTGAGAAATTGTTTAAAAAAAAAAAAGAAAAAAAAAAAGGGCAGGACATCCCACTTCATTTTATAATTATTATATGTTACATTTAAATGCCCGAATGCTTGAAACTAAAGCACATTAGTATCTTGCTCTTCTTTTATTACACTACTCACAAAATCTTCAGGTCAGCTTTCAAAGCCTCCTTTTATTAATGAAGTCTTGCTTAAATTTCAGGAAAATGACAAAGATCAAGTAATTTCTTCATTGTGAATGTCAAGCCCTGCTGCTGTACATATAGAGATCGTGTTGATCACTTTTTTTGCATAGAATATAGAAGAGCACTTTTATTTTTCTGTGGGTGTTTTTGAGTGTCCCTTCTTTCTATGTGCTTTTTATAATCTGTGTATGGATTATATCCTGACTTCTTGTGTATGAGAAAAAGGGTACTAGATACTACAGAGCAGAAGGGAAAAAGACAGAACAGATTCCTTTTCAGCCTGAGAGAAACACACAAGCCTTAAAATTTAACACACACTCCATTCATCTATTTTCCACCCAGGATCTTACCATAAGACAGATAAGTATTGAAAGCTAACTGAAGAACAGGTTGGAGCACAAAGTTATCTTGTTTGTCTTAGCCTTAGCTAAACTTGGCTTCTTTGCTAGTACTGAGGAGTAACAAAGCAGCAACACAGAGGAAGAACTTGATTTAAAGACGTTGGAATGATGAATGAGCAATTCATCCAAAGCTTCCTTTTGGTCGGGAGAACAGTCTTAGACCTGTGTGTGAACTACTCTCTGGGCAGCTGGATAATAGGTCAAGGCAATGTCATTCCCTTCCTGAGTTAGAGAAACAGTACTTTCTGTACTTAAGAGAGATGAGTTCTTTCCAAATGGAAGCAAGAAATGCCATTCACATGAGTCAGCCTTGAGTATCCAGGTGGTGCCATTACTCAGTTTTTGGACACTGTGCTACAGCATATTCATGCGCTCATTCAAATACTTCACAGTTCTGGAGAGGAGAAACATCTTTTCACAATTTTTGCTTTTAATTTTAAATTAAGGACATTAAAACAGTCACAATGCTCCTAGCTTCTGAGCCAGAGACTATCCTATCAGTTTTCATTTCCCCTGCCATTTTCCAGGTGTTCCTAAAATGTAAGGAAGTCAGAAGCTAAAAAAAAGTTACAGAAGTTTCTCAGTCACTGAAAAGCAGTTTTCTGTTTCCTCACTGCTGAAGTCCTCTTTCCAGCAAGTTTCCATGTTGACATCCTAGACACAAGGTTTCTGAAATGAAATAGAACTTGGTAATTTACCTAGAGCTCAGCTGACATGCATAACTGTATCAATTTGACATTGCTAAAAAAGGAAACAAAATCAGAAAAAAGGGTGAGATTAATTTTTTACTTCAGTATAGTTAAAGTCCTAGTAATCCAAACTATAGACTTAACCTTAATTTATAGATTTTCTGTCTTAATAACTGTGGTGTGTTGACCTTGTCTGGATGCCAGGTACCCACCATGCTGCTCTATCACTTCCCTCCTCAGCACAACGGGGGGGGGCAGGGGAGGGAGTAAGATGAAAGAAGAAAAAAACCTCATAGGCCAAGACAAAAGGCAGTTTAACAAAGCAAAAGCAAAGGTCATATGAAAAAGCAAAAGGAAAATAAAATATTTATGGTCCACTTCCCATCAGCAGGTGATGTCCAACCACTTCCTGTGATGTCAGGCTTTAGTAAGTGTAGCTGTTGCTCTGGAAGTACAACTTTGTAACAAATAATGCCACCCTCTCCTTCCTCTTCTCTCGTGGTTCTTACTGCTAAGCAGCCATCATATGATAAGGAATATCCCTTGGCCAGTTTGGGTCAGCTGTCCTGGCTATGTCCCCTCCCAGGATCTCACACAACCCCAGCCTACTCACCTCTGGGGGTAAGGCAGGAATGTTGGAGAGACAGCCTTGATGCTGTGCAAGCACTGCTCAGCAGCAGCTGAAACATTGGTGTTTTGTCAACACCTTTTTAGCTACCAATACAAAGCAGAGTACTTTGAGAGCTGCTAGGGGAAAAATTGACTCCAGCTCAGCCAGACCGAATACCATAACAAATAGAGAACTGGATTAGTATCATTATCTCTGTGCTAGACAATCTTTCTTGCCTGGCTGCAAGTGAGAAAATAATTTCTTCAAGGTCACTGGATGGAATTAAGTATCAGTGAAAAACCTGAAATTTCTATGGGCAAATTCTGGATGGGCTATTAAAGCTACTGGGTGATACTAGCTCTTAAAATTCCTTATAAATTATTCACATAACCATCTTCTAGCAGTTTCCAAGTTGTTGCTATGATGAGTAAATATTTTGTAATTGTTGCTATACAGTAGGTTCTTGTATGTCACATGTATTTATTATATCAAAACTAAACAAGAAAAAAATACTCATCACTTTCTGGTAGATGGTGGCAGTTTGCAATATTTTATTGACTATCCTTAACTCTTGCACCTCTAATGTCTTTTAACTCTGTGAAAGTGATGGTTCACTGTGTGATTGCTTTGCTTATATTGCTAAAAATACTGAAGAGTCCCTGTTTTAGCAGAGCATCCTGCTATTCTGCACTACATATGCTTTGACTCCAGCTCTCAGCTGTCTGCTACATGTTATCCATCTTAAAAAGTATTTCTCAGTCTCTGAAGAAAGAGGTTGGACAATGAGTCATGTTGTAAAACTTTGACAAAGGCTTCATAATCATACAGCTACATGAAATTTGCCAGTTAACCTTGATCTACACCATTATTTATTTCACTAAAAAAATCATCAGAAGGAAAGACCTAGCAGATTGTGTCATGATTTATTGCTGAAAACTGAAAAGAAAATGAAATATTTCCATCTATGCTTTGGGCTTTACAGATCCAGGTGAGACTCTCTAAGCCTAACAAATAACCAGAATGCTTAAGGATTCAGAACAAGTTCTCTACGTGGATGATATTTACATCAGGTTGTAAAAAGCATGGAAAAGCAAGGCACTAAACCACCCCACCCTCACCCCCAAAAAAAAAGCAAACCAACAAACAAACAAAAAACCCCAAAACAAAACAAAAAATAAAACAAAAACTAAAACCCAGAAAAAAAACAAATCATGAAAACAGATTTCTGGCTTGGCATGGATTCAGAAGAGTAAATTCATTAGGAGACAAAACACAGTTGTGACTAAAGGGAAGAGAAAGCATATAAAATTTTTACAGGCACTTACTATGCTTTACTGAGGAACTTGTTTAATGTTTGCTGTTTTATGTATTTTGTTTTCCCATCCTCTTCAGGTAACACTTTTCTTCTATTCTAACCCCACACAGTAGCTAAAATAAACACTTTAGCTCCTTGTCTTGGAAACCCTCAGATCTCTTGCAATACGAACAAACTACCAGTAATTATAAACTTCCCCTTTTTTGTTAAAAGAGCTTGTAGCATGTGTATGCATGCGTAGCATGTGAAAATTCAGCATCCACAGTGTTGTTTCTAAATCAAATAAGCAGCTCTTTTGACACACTGGAGATTTTGCATGGTAATGATTTCTAGTGCTCCCACTTTCTTTAGAAGCATTTCAAGGAGTGCTAAGTTACTTTTTTGCTGAGATGTGCATTACTCTGCTTGTGAAGAACAGCAACCTTAAAAATGAGTACATCCCTATATGGAACAGTACTTGTGGTTGTGAAGAAGACAGTGAAAAGTATTGGGCTGATTATGTACTATGTTTTTGTAAACAGCTACACTGTGTCACAAAGTTAATGTAATATATCTTTGCAGTGTATGCACTAAGGCTGTCCTATAACTACACCCTCTACTTTGAAGAGTCTGGAATCTGAGACAGTAAAAAAGGCTTCTGCCATCTTTACTTATTCTATAGCTGGAAAGCAAACATTGTGCAAAAGGTTTGTGTCACAGCTGTTGAGTTGATGCTGGTAAATTTGCAAATTCTATAAATAGTACCTCACCAGGCAGCACCACTTCAGATATTAATTATGTTTTTCTTACGGTACTTTCCTCAAAATCTTAAAAAGCTTTAGCACACATGTATACAAAAAGAGGGCACAGAGAGCAGCTTAATATCTGAAACACAATGGCTTATTTTTATTTTAGATTTCTTTTCTTGTTTTCCATGCACTGCAAAACTGCAAGCTCTCTTCTTGTGCAGCAGTAGATGTTTTGATGCAGTGCAGGGTTTTTTCATATATACAAAACCAACTGTAACATTATTATTTCTTGTTTCACAAACTCCTAATTATCATCTATTGAGTACTTAATCACCAATAAATAAGATTCTAATAATCCAATAGTAATTCTTTTGCCTCCCACACCAGAGCTATTAAAACCCAAATTAAGCAGAACAACAGTTAAAATATTTATGCATTTGATTGCTTTCAAACATATTCTGTAGTTACTCCAGATTAAGCATTAGTGTTAAGCAGATTTACCACATGGAATCTGAACCACACTTACCCACTTCTAGCATCAGTCTCCAGTGCTCTGGACTGCCTTCCTTGGGAAGTGAGTCTAAATACAGTTCTGTCAGTTCTTGACATTTAATATGGTATATAAAGATTAGTAAGCAACATCGCTTCTCCCCAGAGAGATACATAATATGAAGTGCCAAAATGTTTAAAAACTTTTCATCCCAATGGCTGTTCCTTTAGCCCAGACCTATGCAGTAACACATGCCCCTAAGTTACTAAACACTGTGATTTCCTGAGAAGTTTTGAAAGAGGCAGTAGTCACAACTCATGTGACAGATTGAAAGAGTCATAGAATCATAGAATTAGCCGGGTTGGAAGGGACCTCAGAGATCATCAAGTCCAACCCTTGACCCACAGGTGCAGTTGCTAGACCATGGCACTGAGTGCCACATCCAGTCTCTTTTTAAATGTCTCCAGGGACGGAGAATCTACCACCTCACCGGGCAGTCCATTCCATTGCCTGATCACCCTCTCCATAAAGAAATTCTTTCTAATATCTAACCATGTCAACAAGTTCCCAAAAGCCACAGGCACTACCTCCAATTTAGAGGTTGTTGTATGAAGTTATCTTCCCTAGGGTCTAAATTTAAAGTTAGAATATGGGCTTAAAGAATTGTGTTACCTAACCTTATTTAAACCATTCTTTGTAGACAGGCAATGTTGTAAGCAAAATGCTCTTTCCTTATTTATTGTAACCATCTGACAAAATAACGGAACTTAAGCAACTCAATTGATTACCGAGTTCATTCTCTAAAATAGGTAACAAGCTGTATATTCAGCTTGGGTGTTCCCTAATGTCTTTCCTTTGGGTCTTTCAGATGTGTTTTTAAAAATGCTTACTGACAGATGTTGCTGGAGTTTAACCTAACCTCATCTTCTCATCCCAGATATGACAACCAGATAAAGCTCCATCACCTCTCTCACTGGATTTGGTTGGAATAAAGAAGCTCAGTACACCCAGTCACTGAGACAGACATTTTCTTTTAATCTTCAACTAGGTCCTAATTTGTAATTATCAGAGCACAAACTGTCTACCTTCCTAAAAAAACACAGTATTATGAATATGAAGATGTCCAATGTGAATGTATAGAGAGCCTTACTCTTAGATGCAATGCTGTGCACTCTGTACTGTCAGTGGCCATTCCCACTCTCTTGACACACCGCTCAACCTGAGCAGAGCTCATCAGACAGAACCTGATCAGGTGAATAAGTCTATAGACTGCAAAACCCAGCCTCTGTCACATAACTAAAGGAAGCAAACTGCAGAAAAGTTGGCCCAGGAATTTACACTTTTATCAACTTTGTCAGACTACCCTGGAAACAGCTCATCCTTGACAATAGTAGCTAAAAGGAAACAGCATTTTGAAGTCACCCATATTCTAAGGTATAGGAAAGGTATATCCACACAACACAGGGATGATTGAGTAGTTTTAGAACCTTATATAGTAAAAAAAAAACCTGTAATGGCCATCAAATACATTATTTGCTAAGAAGTTACTTTATTATTCTCCCATTCACAGAAAGTTGCATATTTTAAAAGAAAAATTTAAAGAATAAATTATTTCTGAATACATATATGTATATATTTCTTAATTTGAGTAGCTCTGAGAGCCTTTTGTTGCTGTCCATGTCCAATGCAACTGACATTAACAGGCTGAATTCCACACTGGCATAAATCCACTGAGTTTGCAGTGAGCTGGGTTTTGGCCCTTTGTTATTATTTAATGGGAAAATAAACATTCACTCTGAATTTGTGAAAGGGAATGATAAGAGGGCTGTACAGGTCAGTTTCTCATTAATGAAATACAGACCCTTTCAACTCTGAGCTACTCAGATGAATTTGAAACAGGTCAGAACTAACCAAAAGTCATTAACATCTGACAGCTGGGTGATGGCCTGTGTAAAATGAGTTGGTGCTCTCAGCCCAGTACATAAAACATCAGAATAATTGGTGTTAATTTGCACCCCTGTTGGCAGTCTTAGCACAGAGGCCAAAGATTGAATGGGCATGAAAATTAAACTATCCTGTCAGCCATAAAGGTTCTTTCAGGTCAGGACTGAAGCACATTAACAGGATACTATAGAGGAATTTCCACTGTCAGTGCTTGGGCTGCAACTGTTCAATGAATAAACCAAAGACTTTGTGACCAAAGTCAGCAGTATGATTCATACCCCATACAGTACAAACACTGAGGGGTTTTCTTCTCCTTTATTTATTTATCTATTTGAAAGAGAGAGAAAAAAATATATTTATATCACAAATACAAAGGCGGCAAGAACAAAGGAGGTCAACAGCTGACCTCCACATCAAGTGCAGATTACTGTACCAGTGTCAATATCTGCAGAGAATCCCTAATGTATTTTTGCAAGTGAGGAGCCATAACCACTACTATGTACATGTGCATTGATGGCAAAAGACTTTGCAATGTGGGTATTGAGCTTTAGGAATATTATGGTCTAGTGTTAACTTCTAGTATAACTTTTTTATTTCAGATTGCCAATCTGATAGTGACACAATTTGCTGTCTTTTACAATCTAGTGCAATCAATATTTAACATCAAGCATGCCTGTTCCTTTTATTCCTGGTTGCACATGAGAATAACGTTTGCAATTAAATTGGAAAGGCATGGAGATATTGAAAAGATTAATGTATTCACGTTGCCAACTGGCAGAAAATCTGGCTGGGGAGGTTTGAGAAAATTCTGCTGTTTTGTGGCTCTTTGCTAAGGAAGGAAACATTCAGAAATGATGAGTGGGTAAGTAACACCTCAAATTATATTTACACCGAGTATGTTCACCACTTTCAAGTCTAGCAGATATCCACAAGAAACAAAATAAACCCTCTGAAGATTTAATCATAGGTTTAGATTTGCTTTGGTCTAAAAGGAAGGGAATCTTGAGCGAGCTACAGAGTTAAGTAATGCGGATGTGGCTTTCATGTGCAAATTTCTTTTGACTCAGTGAAACAACAGCTCCCAGAGCCTGGACTGATGTCCACACAACCCAGGCCTGCATGTGAATGCAAATGACTTCATTATAGGCCAAATCTCCCTTCGGGAATGAGCTATGCAGGACACTTGCAGTGATACCAGCTTTGTGTGCAGCTTTCTCGCTACTTCTGTTTCCTGTCTGAAAATAAGTGGCATCTTATCCGTTGCTAAGCAGTAAAAAAGGGGTCTAGTACGGCAGGGGAAGCAAAACTTCTCTTTTTGTTAGTGTATTCCTTTCACCCTGACAATTGAAAACTTTCATATTACCTTTTACACCACCGTCTTGAATTCCATAACAGTTATCTCTAAATGAGTCTGATTTCTGTTCAGCCAGCTGTATTGCTGAATTCATTGAATGCACACAGCAAGAAATATATTCACTGACAACAGTAATAGAAACGATCAGTTGTTTCCAGTTAAGTATAGCACAACCTTTTACAGGAAAAATTCAAGGAAATTATATAAAAAGAGAGGACGGATTTTATGTATATTTTTACCCTTCTAGCTCAGAGATCACTACCTTTGTACTGTGGAGAGAATTCCAGATAAGCACTCCAAGCTTTTGTTTGGCTTGAGAGACAGGCTCACAACTCTTCTTAATTACACCCCACAAGTAGAGCACTTAGCAGATTGGGTTAAGAGTATATCCTGCAGAGCTTTTTAGCAGTTCCTGGAGTTAAAGATCGTTTTAGATGAGGTGGGATATGTGAATTTGTATCACACCACTGAGTAATTGAATTTGGATTACTCAAAGCATACGTGTGGCCTGTCATCCCCAAATCAAGGATTTATCCCCTGCTAGGGAGATTTTAGGCACTTGGCACAATCAGGAGCTTGTGGATAGTAGGTACAATGATAGTGTATTGTAAACCAGATTCGGGATCCTAGATTCAAGACCAAGTCTGGCTGAAATCTTCAGATCCATGCCTGACTGCTTCCTCCTCTGAACTACAGAATTCGCAGGATAACCAAGGACTAGTGCAGGGAAGCAGATACAGGATACTGGTGGTTATTTCTAACTCTCAAACAGAAGGAAGCACTTTCCCACAGTGCACATATTTAGTTCTAGGCAGAGCTAAGAAACATTTCTTACATGAGTATTTGTAACCAAGTCCTGCAGCTGATCACTGAGAAATCCTTTCTCAGACACATAGATCAGACGCTGAACTTGACCTCTGAACTTTAATGTCGGCGTTGTCTGATTTTGTCTGTTTCTTTTCCTAAATATGTTATTTTGAGACACAAATTGATTGCTTTATCAACCCTGGCTTTTATGTATTAAGACTGAAAGTGGAAGAGACTAACTATGCAGTTTGGCTAAAAGACTGTTCCTTAAGACTCTAAAAATGAAAAGAAAATCTATCAGTATTTGTCTGTTATGGATATTCTCATGTTTCTGCTTAGAAAAAAACTATACCTAGAAGACATTAAAATACAAAGTAAAAGGAAGATCCCTGAGCATGTCTTCAAAAAGTTAGTTTATCCATCCTACACAATTAGACAAGTAACATCAACTGCAATGCACAGGCAGATGTAGTTTTTTGAGGGCCATTAGGCACTGAACATTTCCTCGAATGAATCACAATTACATGATCACTGGTTCTAAGCCATGTTGTGCTGATTCGTCATGAAGATTTATTAGTGCTTAACATTTCTCATTGTTTACTGGTGACAGGAGTGCTTGGTGCTTGAAGGTGATCTGACACTCCTTTGCTTCCTGGTATTGTATATTCCATCCTCTATGAAAACGACATAAAGATGCCTAGTACCAAACACCAGTATCACCCAGTACCAAAGAATCTAGCCTCAAACACCAGACCCTAGAAATACCTCTAGGAATTAGAGACCCCTGGCTGCTTTCCCACATCTCTTTATAAGCACACAGCTATTTTATATTCCATTACCCTGGTGCCCCTGTGCTTAAGCATATGCTGTTGTCTGTCTTGGGCATGTATCCAGAATCCCTGCAGGCTGTATACTCCTGTAATACAGTGTATGTTCTCAGAAATCATATGATCCTATTGTTTGTTTCAGATACCACTGGTTTAAGCTGCCAAAATTGACCTTGTGTCATGTTTCACCTTCACTTCTGTTAAGACTGTTCTAGATCTTCAGGTCGGATGCAGAATATGATTCTGTCGCAGAAGGAACAGTTGTCTCAGATCAGAAACAGTATTATATGGGTCCTATCTATTTCTAGACTGTAAAAATTAAATTTTAAAATAAACTGCTATATCCGTCAAGAACTGAATTAAAAATTTTGCAACTGGAAACTGAAGATTGTTCTAATATATGCAATAAAACTGCCCATCACTTCAGACTTGTTGGCAAACACTTTCTTCAGAGATAGAGAGATAGTGCAGCATTTTGTACTTTTAGGGACAACCCAGAAAAAGAAATAGCACGTAAGCACAGAAGTCCAGGAGTAGAGCTCCCTCCAACAAGCCTTCTTTTTGCCCATATCCACAGCACATTACACCATCACTTTGCACCACCTGTGTTTTTTAATACAGTGACTGGGCCAAAGCAAGGGTGTATTCTCTTGCCTCTGTTCCCTGACTGTACCAGAAAGAAGAACAGTCAGGTCAGGACATCACCCATATTTCCACAAGTAAGGATTAGGAATCTAGGCCTACATTACTAGCAAAAGATGTCCTGCATTGTGGTTTCAATTTGTTGTAACTTTATCAGATCTTTACTCTTTGGTGCAACATCTTGACAGACCTGAAAAATAATTGAATTGATGGGCTTTTCATACCCTAGTACCCAGAATCACAATAGATTTTACAGCATGTGACATACAGAGCCCCTGCTAACTCTTCAAAAGACCCTGATACCCTGTGGTCGTGTTTCAGAGTAGGGTAAATTTGGTCATGTTCATTTTTTTGTGAATACTCAGGGGAGTTCAGTCTGTAGAGTTGCCATGATTACACCTTTCTTGAACAGAAAACAGCAATGTTTTCCTCAGTGTATTACAAATTCTAAGTGGGAAAGAACAGTAAAGCCATTGCCAACCTGCAAGAAATTCAGGGTGTCCTGAACAAAGATGACTGGGATTTTGCTGTAACTATTAAAAAAGGACAGGCCATAAAATGTTTCAGATGTCTCTCTGACAACTCAGGAACTGCTTTACAACACCTATTTAAGGACACTGCATTCAGTGAAAAAATTCCAGTTCTTCTTAAATGTACAGGTTATCCCTTTTCAGTGTGGGTGCTCATTGCAGGACACACTCCTGTAGTTATATGTGCCTTCATTACCTGTAAGCAGGAAAGTGCATGTGGCATAGAAAATAAATCTACGTTTATTGTTGCTTAATAGTACTTGCTTTTTAAAGAGGCCTAGTTGACTTTCATTTATTTTCATTTCACTGAACAACATCTTGTTGCAAGACAAACCTCTCTTAGGGCACAGCGCTCCAAGGTCTAACAGGTGTCCCAGCAGAAGTGCACAAAAAGTGCCCTGAGTCTGTTGCCTCAGGACTGGTCAGCCTGGCTCCGTGCTACTGCTCCAGAAGCAACCAACCTCTCTGCTGGGTGGCTCAGGAGTGAGCTGAGCTTGTGTTTCAGGCTTCACCTTTTATTGGCCCCCTAATCCTGCACATGTGCAATGGGGGCCTGCCCTAATCAGGCACAGGTGGGTTTAGCACAAGCTCATGCCCACTGCCTGGTAATTAGTGGCACCTGGTTGCCTCATTTCACTACAACATCTTACTATCAATTGTCAAAATTTCAGAAATTACTACTGCGTTTGGCAGCAAGTATTCTTCACTGAGGTCATGACAAATTGCCTTCCAGCTTGACTGCAATTTCTTTGGGGAAGGAATATGTATTTGTGAGTTCCTACCACAAAAAATTTTACCCAAACTTTGGTTTTCACTCACAGAGCTCCAGCAAACGAGCAGCAGAAATTGCTCCAGTTTAGCTCCAGAGAACAACTGTTTCATCCTTCTGTTTCACTGTTAAACACTGTAAGTATTCCCATGTTTTCTTTTGTGTTAATAAATATAATGCTTTGACATACTTTTGGTATTAAGTGCACAGACACACCAAATGGGCAGAAAAAAAATTCTTCAAGGATGGTAATACTTGAATGACACAAAATTAGAGCATTAATTTTTAAATAAAACCAATCGAACATTTGTCTCCTTCTGTCCTGCAGAATATATAAGTTTCTGGCACTAAATGAAAGCCCAGAACATTTTCAGATGAAAATTATTAATTTTCAGCCAGACTGTGAACATTTAGAAATGCCAATATGTGAACCCCAGGGAACCAGAGGTTAAAATCTCATGCTTCAGTCTTTCTTACAGGATCAATTTCACACAAAGACCTCCCAAGATGTATCTTGAATCTACACAGAGTACACAAGATACATTGTGTCTTTTCCAGATAGCCACCTGCAGCCTCAGAATGGTATGGTCACTGAAATAAACCAAATTATTACAGATGAGACATTAGACTTAATATGACACTAGCTTTACTATTTCAGAGAGCTCAGTACCCTCACTAAAAGAACCAAAATGAACCAACAAAAACCAACATAGAAGATGCTCAGAAAAAAATTACACAGAATAAAGAAGACAATTTCCAGTGTTCTTCCTTTTAAGAGAAGATAATTCCTACTAGAAAACATGTAAGGCTTTCCCCATTCTTTTCCAAGTAAGATAAAAGATCATATTCCCAGGTTATGATCTATAATCAGAATCACAGAACTGTTTTGGTTGAAAAAGTCCTTCAGGATCATCAAGCTTAACCATTAACCTAGCACTGCAAAGTCCACCTCTAATACATGTCCCTAATCACCACATCTAGCCAATAACACGTTAATTTAATGTGCATTAAAAATGTTAAAAATAGTCAAGTGTTCTCCTCTAGCAGCAGTCCCTTTGGCTGTTTAAGTGGCTGATAATAGAACTAGCACCATTTGGGAATTTGAAGACCAAAAATACCTGGGAGGGTTCTTTGAATAATTGACAGTAATTTCAGGCTTAGTTTTTTCTTGCTTTTCTACCAATAATTCCAGGAATCAGTAATTCTCTGAAACAGTTACAGTATGCCTACTTATCAGAGATATATACAATAGACCGGACATTTCCATTTTCATATGGAAAACATCCTGTACTACAAACCCAAAATTTCCTCCAGAAAATTTTTAAATCCATGTAAACAAATATATTTCCATTGCAGAAGGAGATAATGTCTCAGTTCTTTTCATAATGAAAGGCAGGCAGCAGCTTCCAACCCTCCTTACCACCATGACAAAACGTTTTGGCCTATGTAAATCTTTTTTCTGCAAAGAGTTCCAGACAGACTACTGAAAGGCCAAAAGGTCTGGGTGAATACTCATTAAATGGAGTTTTTCAGAAAACTCCCTTGGTTTGGGGGGAAAAAATTACGTACTTTTGCCACTTATTCTGGTGGTCTTGAGCTGCTGCTAGATTTCCATGTTTGGAGAAGCAGTATTGTAGCAAGACAAACCTCTTCTATGGATGCGGTGCTCCAAGGTCCAACCAGGTGCCCCAGTAGAATCTCACGAATGGTGCTCTGACCAGCCTGGATCGGTGCTACTGCTCCAAAGGTGGTCAAACACACACTGGCTATGCCAGGTGTGAGCCTCTTATTGGCCCCCTAATCCTGATCATGAGCAGTAGGAGCCTGCCCTAATTAGGCACAGGTGGGCTTAGCACGAGGTCAAGCCCACTATCTGGCAATTATTGGCACCTGGTTGCCTCATGTCACTACACAGTATTATAATTTTGTATGGATCTTAAAATGTCAAAAACCTTTTCATGTGCTAAACCATCCTCAAAAGATTTATCAGTAACAAGAAAACCAGAACAAGGAACTGCACTCAATTAAAAACTGATGGTTTTGTATGCAATGTGGAGTTCTCTTCACTGTGAAGTTATTAAATTTTCATATGTTAAATTATACTTGTTGGTTACAGTAATATAATCGTTATATTTCTATGAATATAAAATGGTCTGTTACAAGCAAGTTTTATTTGCAATAGTAATAGTACAAAAGTGTTTTTTTCCTATTTTCTTATTTAAATTTTGATGCTTGCCACTTGCTTACAGAGAACGAACAGCTTCATCCAGTTCTTTCTGGAATTCAGGACAAGGCTGTTTTCACAGAAGCGATCTATGTCTGCATGCCCCCTATCTTTTATTCCGTAAATCATTTATAGTATATCTACATCCTGATATTTCAAAGTGATCAAAGGCTCAGCAGAGGGATCTGGACAGGCCGGATTTGTGCCGTGGTTTGAGCCCGGCCGGTAACAAAGGCCACGCGGCCGCTCGCTCCCCTCCCTATTACGGGATGGTGAGGAGGAATCCACCCAGAACCGCGTGGGTCAAGACAAGGGCTGTGAAGTTTTCACTCACCAGTTACGCTCACGGGCAAAACAGACTCAGCTTGGGGAAAAAATCAATTTAACTTCTCATTAATCAAACCACAACAAGGCAAAGAGAAAAAGCAAACCAGAACTTAAATATTTAAATACTTACTTGAATCCCTCCCTTCTTCCCGGTTCCTTTCTCGGTATCTCTACCTTTTTGCCCCCAGGGGCACGGGGGTACAGGGCGTGGGGTTACAGTCCGGACGTTACAGGTTGTTCTCTGCTGCTCCTTCCTCCTCAGAGAGGAGGATTCCTCACCGTTTTTCCCTACTCCAACGTGGGGTCCCTCCCACGGGAGAAAGTCCTTCACGAACCCCTCCAACGTGAGTCCCTCCACCAGGCACAGCTCCTCAGGAGCAAACTGCTCCAGCGCGGGCGGCCCAGAGCCACGGGCTGCTTGGGGAACCGTCCCTTCCACGGCTGCAGCTCCACAACATCTGCTCCATGGTCTTCCCTGGGCTGCAGGTGCACAACTGCTCAAACGGGATTCCTCATGGGCGGCAGGTCCACAACACCTGCTCCTTCGTGACCCTTCAGGGTCTGTTCCACCGTGATTCTCCATGGGTGCAGGGGACAGGCTGCCTTCTCACCACGAGACGAAGAGAAAAATCTCTTCAGACACCTTCCCCTCTCCACGTGCTGCTTTCTCCCACCTCCCAGTCCCTGCCCCTCTCTCAACTACCGCGTTTCCCCTTCTTCAGTATGTTAATTGCAGGCGCTCGCTTTTTTTGTTCACTGATGGCCTGAGGCGGGCCGGGCATTTTGGAGCTGGGAGAGCTATGCAGAGTTACTTGCATAAGCAATCCCCCTGGGGGACCCCTTCCCTGCTACCAGAAACGACACCGGATCAACCCAGGACAGTCAGGACATCCTCTGACGGGCTGAGGCCAATTGGTTGAGGTTCAAGTGCCAGGTCCTGCATTTCGGTCACAACAACCCCATGCAATGCTACAGGCCTGAGGAAAAGTGGATGGAGAGCTGTGTGGCAGAAAGGGAGCTGGGGATGCTGGTCAACACCCAACTGAACAAGAGCCAGCAGTGTGCTCAGGTGGTCAAGAAGGCCATCGGCATCCTGGCCTGGATCAGGAACAGCATGGCCGGCAGGAGCAGGGAAGGGATTGTCCCCTTGTACTCAGCAGTGGTGAGGCTGCACCTGAGCACAGCCTGTACATAACTGTTCAGTTATGGACACCCTAACTACGAGAAAGATTGACTTGCCAGAACCAGTGCAGAAGAGGGCAATGAAGCTTGTGAAGAATCCAGAGTCCTGCGAGGAGGGGCTGAGGGACCTGAATTGTTGAGTTTGGAGAAGAGGAAGCTGAGGGGAGACCTTGTTGCTCTTCACAGCTACCTAAAGGAGGCTGCAGGGAGGTTGGTGCCGGCCCCTTCTCTCACGTAAATAATGATAGGCAGAGAGGAAATGGCCTGAAATTGCACCAGGGGAAGTTTAGACTAGGAATTAGGAGGAATTTGTTTACTGAAAAAGTAGCCAGACAGTGGAATGGGCTCACTAGGAAGGTGGTGGAGTCACTGTCCCTGGAGGTATTCACAAAATGTGTCAACTTGGCACGTGGACATCCTGGTTTTTTTCTGGGTGGACAGTTGGACTCAGTGATCTTAGAAATCTTTTCCAACCGTGCCAGTCCTGTGATTCTGTGATCCTGTGAAATCTGTATGGCTAACCAGCATCACTAGCTATTGATCTTAATTCTTTTAGCCACTGTATAAGTCAAATCCCTTTGAAACAGCTTCCTTCCTGTCTCATACCACCAAAATCTTAAGCATTTTTGCAATGCAGAGAAGCAGTTATCTTGGAACTGATTTGAAATACATAGCAGAATTAATAAATGCAAAGGAAAATACACTTGAGACTATTTCTTTACACATTTATTTCAGAAGAAAGCAGCATGGGTAAATTGGCATAAATTTTGCAGGGAGCCCAATAACATTCACTTATAGTAGCTGTGATGTGGCCTTAAAAATGGTTTTCAATAACATAACTTTTAAAAAGGCATCTAGTAGTTTTCATAAGCCAGACAATTAAATATATTCTGTATTTTTTTACCAGATCATGTCTTTTAGCTAAAAGGAAAAAAAAAAAGAAAATGCAAATAATAAATTCTAATCAGTTCATAAATAGTTTATAGTTTGAAAAGCTGCTACAATAATCAATGCTTTCAAACAGAAGAATGTGCAAATGATAGGCAGAACCAAATTTGTAACCCACAGGCTGTTCTAATACTTGCATAAACCTTACTTGAGAAAATTCCTCTTCACCTCATTATGGCATGGTCTTCTGGTAATCAAATTGGATTTATGGTTTATGCTAAGATAGCTGACTAACTACAATGAAAGATTTGTTAATTTTTGAGCTTCTGCTTTTTGATCAAGTCTCTATACATGAGATATTTTGCTCCACTTTAGATGTTCGTTGATTACTATTGCAAAATTTCTCTACCTTTCATACAGCAAAATTGTTGAAGATACTCTGAAAGCCTATGTATTCTACTATAGAAATTATGCATAAATTAGCATTTTATCTGAGACTATTAGCACTAGACAATTTTATATTTTCATGTATTACCTCACAAAGTACTTTAAAGGTGTCTGAAAAACAATTTAAGAATGGTATCCAATCAATCAGTATTTCAGAACAAAGTAAAACCGGTGAAATGATCCCTCTGCAATGGGATGAAATAGTGGTTTAACAGAACATAGAAATATAACAGCTTTTCTTGCATTTACAGTTATTTTCTAGAAATGGATGAAATATTGTCTCATGCAATTAAGGGCTCATATGCAATAATGCTGAGTTCAGCATCAAACAGAGCAGGGAATGGTGTTAAGCTCTTATATTCAAACATCCTAAGGTTTTAACATTTCAGGCACCATGCATAATAATTATATTTTTTGCCTTTCTTAAAATATTTAAATTGGCTAGTAAGTATTAATTAAATAAACAAAACAAAATGTAAGAGAAGTGAGACTTCAATTAATACAGGACAGACTCTTCTGAATGTTCTGTTTGCACTGAAATGAAGGAATTCTAATATCCTATAGCTGAATACCTACTTTTTATACATATTACTTTTAATTTACAAGGGAGGTATCACCGTTATAAACGATCCTTTTCTTGCTTTGATTCCTGATAAGTAATGAAACTACTTAGATATGCAGTGGTTCACTGTTAGAATTGCTGTTGCATTCTAACAGTGAATTTTGACTTCATGTAGTAAATAGGTTCAAGTAGATAAGATATGGAAGAAAAACTTCCTGATTTATGATTTGGGAAGACAGCATAGTAAGTGACAAAGATCTTCACATGCTAGCTGCCATAAATATTCAAAGCTAAGAAGAAAAATAGCTATAGCTATGGATTTTTAGTGTCATTTTTTACTACTCTTCTGTATTTTGATATTGTGTTTATGTAATAAAACTACCGATAACGTCACTTGCTCTTAATTTCACTTGAGAGAACAGTAATTTTTTTTTTATTCCCAGAGGGAATTTCACATGTCCTTCTTTGACAAAAGAAAGAAAAATACTTGATTAAAGGCAATATACTGGTGTTTTCCATTGTTTCTAAGAAATGGAAGAGACCATAACAATCTCAAGTTAGCAAAACTGCTAAGAAAAAACTGCCACACCCATGTTTTTTCATGTGTCTGACTAAGGTTCTCTTATTGCTCCTCTCTTTCATCTGTGAATGGTGCTGCCTATTAGGTAGTGCTACCTGTTTTCTGTTGGTTTATGGGTGGCCTGTAATTCCTTAGGTACCCCAGTCGAGACAAGGCCATGAGAAGCTCCATAAAAATGTGAAGTACAAGTAATTTTATTTTCCACCGTGTGTTTCAAAACCTCCCTCACTGAACAGCAAAAGCTGTCACTTTACTTCCTTAGCAAGTGAACCAGAATACTTACAAGTAAGGAGGTGCATTTTTGAGTGTGAAACAATCTTTTCTTGCATTTGGTAACAAAACCTGTAGCAACTTCACCATCTTTCTCTCACCAGCATTCCAACAGTTAATCAACATTCTGAAAGCCAAGAAATTCCATTCATTCATTAATATCATATGATCACAAGTATAGACATGTTCTAAGATTTAAAAGTGTGGTCAGTTTGATACTCTCAAAGATACTAGATATGTTAAAGATGTCTTTAACTATTCCATTAAAGAAAAAGAAAACAAAACTGTTCTGAACCAGGCTGGAGCTGGAGCTGTTTCTTTCTGTCCTTCAGCACTGGTGAAAATTAGGTTGTATGTATGGGTATTAGGAGAAAAAGATAGGAAGAAGAGAAAGCTCATTTAAAAGAATTTCAGACTTCAAAACTGACAAAAACCAGTAATACCATAATATTAGTAATACAACTAATGATAAAAATAATGTGGATTTTGGTTCTTCCTATCTAGGGTATCATCTAAATTATGTTAAATCTCTGTCTGTTTACTGAAATATTACCTCATTTTCAGTTGCCTCCAAGTGAGGGGTAGAGGGGAGGAAAAAACTGTTCTCCAAGTGCAGATGTATGAATATTCATGGGTTGAAACTTGCCATGTTCTCTTGCTTTTAAACTGTTCCTACATATGTATGTTCATAGTACAACAGAGAAAAAATTCTTAAAATAAGAAATTTATTTCGAAGCCTAGATGGCTTTTTTTTCCCAGGGGAATCTGGCTTTTAGAATTTAGAAGCTGTCATGCCTGGAGTTTGAAAGGAAAAATAGATTGTTTCCTTGAGCTGTCACAGTTTCATATTTATGGTGGCATATCACTTTACTACTCCTGCTGACGGTCCACCTGTCTCCATTGCTCTGCATTGACACTTCAGGACTCAGCACCTACTGCTGGCCACTGAGAAATACTCCCCAAGGGAGGAAAGAGGCAGCAAGCCAAAACCAACATTCACTGCCAGTTAATGAATGCAAAAAATAAAACAAACAAAAAAATACCCTGGAAACCGCTTGCAGGAAAGCGATTAAATCACGTGATAAAGAGTAAAAGGTAGAGTCAAAATATGGACTGCCAGAAAGAACAGAAACAAAATAATTTTATATGGCACCAGCTTAGTTCTCTGCCCTTTTATGTACTAAATGGTTTATTATCTTATTCTCAGTTTACACTACCCTAACTTTGTCTTGATTTAAATTGTATTCAATGGAAAACAATCCTTCAGCTTTGAATTTCTTTGGGAACATCAGATGGAGCATTAGAAAGACAACTCTCTTGTATGAAATTCTTACCCAGCAGTTGAAGGTGTCTTTGGAGTTTGTAACTTCCAGTCTTGTCACTTTCTCCTATAAATTGATACCCTTGGATGAAAAATAAAGAAAAAAAAGGAAAATCAATATACTTTAGAGTGTTTTTAAAGTACAGTCTTATTTAACCCAGATGAATGAGCTGATAAACTGACTTTTAAAGCAGCTTGAAAGATTTCTTTTGATTTCAGCAGGAGTTTGCGTAAGCTATCAGCACATTACAGAATTCTAATATTACCTGAATGATAAGGGAAAAAAATAGCGTTCATAAGGTTCTCAGCTCAGCAGGAGCTGAGAGTCATTCATTCTCAGGCTGATTGGAAGTATTTTGCTTTCCTCTCAGCTCCTGCTGAGCTAGAACTCAGTGGGAGCTAGAAGTCACTGCCTGTTGCAGGAAGGGGATTCCAGCTCTTGCTGGTTTTGAAGTTTCTCTTGAGCTCTAGAGGAGATGTTTCATTTTTGAGAGATAAGGACATCTTCATCTTGATGTGGTTTGCACCCAGTGGAACCTGTGAACTAAAGACTGAAGATTAACCCCTCATTGGTGGCTGCCAACATGTTTCAGGATTTTTTGAGCAGAGACTCTTAGGAGTCAAACTCCACTGACTCCTGCAAAATTTGTGGGCACCACATTTCATCGCTGACCATTTTGCTTAGGTTTTTGTGGGAAGAAAAGTTCAGCTGCTGCTGGGAGTTAGACTGCTTTCAGAGGTCAAGCAGAAATCCAGATAGAGTGATACATCTTAATGATTTCCTCATACTATGAAATTCAGTAATTTACCCCCACAGTGGCAGTGTGTTAACTCTCTGAAAAGCTGCTCAGTCACACACTGCCTTCCTATGTACTAAATGTACAGAAAAGCAATGAAGAAGTGAAAAAATAGCAGGATTTAATAGACTTGATCCTGAATAACACTATTTCTCTGCCTACATCTGTGTTGTGCAATAGGGCCTTGGGACTGGGTCATAGGAGTCTACTGCTACATTGTCCAAATTACAGGGTACTTAGGCATGCATCTCAGCAGTATGAAAGCAAGCAGCTTTTCTTGTGCAGCACTACTGATAATAATTTCTCAGACTACTTCCTGAACTAACTTCCTAAACTAACTAATTTTTTCCCTGCTCTTTGGGGCAGAATGTTGGAGGAACAAATACGTACAAGAGGCTACTTTCTACCTGAGTGTCTTACTACTTATGCTCAACTGTTTCACTTCAGGCACTGATGGAACAGAGCATATCTGACTAGAAAGCAAAGACTAACAGTATTTCTCGTTGGTTTAAAGTGGAAAAAAAGATCATCTCTTTGTCTTTAAGGGGGATAAAAGCTCTAGGCTGTTATCTATTGCAGGATGAGCACTGAAGAAAGAACTCACATGTGTACCTCTACTCTACTTTGGGGAAAATACCCTCAGTTGCATCTTCTCAGATAAGACTAAAGACAAAATCTGAGATTAATCTTTTTTGGGGTTTTCTGCAGGTGACCACATGGAGAGATATTGGTCTTAGCTGGGAGATGGACCTAATAGCTGCTGCTTTCCGGGACAGCAGAAGAAAACCAGTCCAGCTTAGGCTCAACTGGGAAGTGGTATTTAATGCTAGGAGTTAGTAGGAAATAATTTACTGTCCTTCTTCTTGGCTATGACTCACCATTGAGTTCACACTGATAGCTGAGAGAGCTCTGACTTCTAGAAGAGAGGTTGTAAAGACACCAAGATAGAGTGTTCTGAAACACAAAAGTTTCATATTGCCATTTTACAGCAAACAAGTCAGCAAACAAGCCCGGGCTCAGACTGGTACAAACCTGTGCTCCAGGCATGATCTCTGACACCTCTTCTCTTCTTCAGTGTGGCTCTTTTTGAGCTCAAGGTACATAAAGAAAGATACAGAACTTGATCTGCTCCTGCTCTATTTCTTATATGCCTTTCTGCAATCCTCCTATTGCTAATCATCTGCATACAAAGTAAATGCCCAGTGTCAGCCTCCTTGTGTTAGTTGCCTGCAGCACAGAGATTCCTTAGTCATAGCTCTCCTATGAAAACAACATTTCCAAACAGAAAACCCTACTTTGGAAATTAATAGGAAATTCAGATTTTGTCCTCTGTTTTCAGCTATTATAATTTATTTCCCCACTATTGGTACTACTATTTCAAATGTCCTACAACTTATTTCAGTGCTTTCCAGAGTTAAATCTGATTTTTTTATGGAGGTAGCATTTTTCTAGCCACAGAAGGTAGCTTCTTTCTTACTGCAACCTGGGTGTGACATGGTAAAAGCAGAATTAGAAAATATTGGGTAATTACCAAGATGCAGCTGGGAACACTGGGGATGGAACTATTAACTACTTGTAAAATTTTCTTTGCTACTATGTAATGCCCTTAAGTATAGCATATATTTACATTATCTCTTTTACTTACTATCTTATTTTAATGTTGCTAGAGGTGCATAAAAGGTTTTAACATTTATGGAATCATTTTCTGTAATTTTCTCTATAACTCTATGTGACTATCTCAAACCTTTTGACTACTTTACAAAACTAATGGAGTTTTGTAAACTTTAATGGAGTCCAAATCTTCACAATCTAAAAGCTAAAAGCATTTAAAAAAAAAAAAAAAAGAAAAATGACCAATTATTTACATAAAACTCAAAAAATGCTAAAAGTTTTCAAGACTCTTCCTGAATTTATTTCATACACCTGTTCATAACTTAGAGAAGTAGAAAAATCAGTTATGGACACTTATGGGAGTCCCTAGAAACCTTTGAAAACATCAGTGAAATCCAGACAAGGTGTGTGAGGGGAGAGTACAAGTTCAATTCTAGTCCCTTGTTGGTAAATATTAAGCAGTGAACACTGCAAAGAAAAATATAAAATAAAATATGACTATTCCAACTAGGTTTCCATAAGCTATAGTCACTCAGAAAGAGGCTTCAGGCATCATCACAGAGGTATAGCTGTGGCCAAAACGGTGCCCACCTCTAACTGTTCCCAGTGGCACTGCAACATATTTCTTGTAAGCAACATAGTTGTAGGGCTTCTGTGATAGTTCTCAAATGCAAAATCCTCCAAAACAGAAGGGAGTCTCAAGGCTGACTTTGTTAGTGCTGCATCAGTTATTTATTGGGCACAGACATACAGAATTTTCTTTTTATGACTGAAAATAAAAACACTACACAAAGATTATGACTGAGCTTGCAATACTCACTCACTTCAATGTGTGTTTGCCAGTCCATTTGCTTCCTACCCTCTCAGATTCAGAGCTGCTATAGTTATACTAAATGCATTGCTATTGCCTTTTAAAAAAATTTCATCAAGGTATAGACCAAATAGTTTTGAGAGTCTAAATGTGTACTTACTGCAAACAATATTTTGTGAGCAAGACGAGTTTGTAGGGTAGCTAGGAAGAAGGAGGAAAAAAGAGAAATAAACCTGGCAGAACCAGGTTTTAAACCAATAAAACAGAACCAACCTGGCATTCAGCAGTGTGATCAGATCAATGACTGCTGCAGCTTTCGTACCAAACAAAATGGAATTTTTCCACCTTGCCATATACACAGGGTATATGGCAGCCAACAGTTTTAAAAAGAAACCATTTCAGTTAAGTTCCACTGTGGGGCTCTTCTCCTACACATTGTTTCTGATTAAAAATCTTGTATTGTCTTGCTGTTAGCAGTCAACAATTCAGTGTTTTTTCAGGAAAATGAAAATCCACCCAGACAGCTCCTAAATAGCATGGGACAGGTATTAAATGCCCTCAGTCATGGATTTGCTGCAGACAGTTGAAGTCTCCTGGTCTGTATCTGGGTGTGCAGTATAGTTTCCCATTTGCAGCAAATCATCTGTGTCACATTCATAGACATCTTTTGATGGTGATCTTGAAAATGTTTGGCAAAGCTGTATGAACTCAATGACACTTTTCAAAAATGGGTTCCATATCCTACCACATGCAAGTGCTGAATAAATTGATTTCCGTTTGAATGATGTGGTTTGTGCTGTTATGTTGCCATTGGAAGCACTGTAAAGAGGAGGAAGGTCTATGAGGCAAGAGTGAGAAAAGCACTTTGTCAATGAGAAACTGAAAGTATTCTTTGTGCTGACCTATGTAGTGACCATGGCTTTGTGATGTTTTACTCTTGGATTCCTCTTGGAGGATTTCATATTTCCCAACATGACATCTTGGTTAGAGATTGCAGGTGTGTTTTTAAAAGGCACTGTGCAAACTCTGATATGGCTTTGCTTATGTTAGCCTCCAGCAAAGCTTTACAAAGCTCGAGTCTTTTAGTTCATATGTGATTTAAAATCTGATTATAAAATATAGTCTTAGCAACTCTAGGCATCGAATAAGGAGAGAAAACTTTAAATTAAATTTGACTGACTTCTTGCTTTGAACTAGATTAAAAAAACCTCTATCTGCCTGTCGCAATTCTGAGTTAGTAAGCAACTTGGTATGCCAGCCAGTAAGACTCAGTTCTCCAGAATCAATATTGCAGTTATTGAGTAATTGTAGTACTTGCCTGGCAAGATGGACAATGTGATATTTGTTCAGGGGTTGATGGGTGATAATGGTGCTCAATGAAAGACGATAATTGAAAACAAAATGATCTAAATGCAGTTGACTGACACAGTAGAAAGACTATGGTCTTCAAATCAAAACACACTTTATCTTCTTGATTATCAAAACATTAGTTTAAAAATAGCAACCAGCAGCAAGACTTTTAGAGGGTAATATACCATTTGCACTTCCTCATTAGCTTCACATCATCAATAAAGACTCTTTAAATGCTAATACTCTTGAAAAAAAGCATTTTTTCACTCCAAGTGTTCTTGCAGGCTACTGCCAGTAAGAAATACCAGGAACTGTCTGCATTTCCTTTCAAAGCTAAAAAAGCTAAACTTCGGCAATTCACTTTTTGACTTTTTCATCACTTTTAGAAAGTGCTTATTTAACATATGGCATTTGTCTGTGAAGCAATCTCTCCTGTAGATGACTGTCCCCCAGGCACAGGGGAATGTCCAGGGGGGGGTCATTGTGACTCTGGTGTCACCACAAGCTTTTGGTGACCACACCCAGAAGATACAAACCCCAGCCTTGGGGGTGTGGGGTGAAAGCCCCATTTGGCTGTGCCCAGTGCTGGGCTCCCCAGTACAGGAGAGCACATCAGCAATAGTCTTTAAATGCTAATCCTCTTGAAAAAGCTTGTTTCCAGTCAAAGTGTTCTTGCTGGCTGCCACCAGTAAGAAGAGGAAGTGTCTGCATTTCCTTTCAAAAGCTAAGAAAAATGAACTTGTAAATGAGAAACTGAAAGCATTGTCTATATACTGATCATGGCTTTGTGATGTTTTACTCCTGGATTCCTCATGAGAAAATATTTTGCTATCTCATCTCTAAAATTTAAGCACAGGTATACAGATAACCAGAATTTTCTCTAATGAAATAATAATTTTTTTTTCCTGTGGTGGTAGTTTCCTATGAAATTTAATTCCTTAATGACCTATCAAAATATAAATCCTTATCTAAGTATGAAGAGTAATCAAATAATTTCAAAAGAGTGTACCCTGTAACTAGTATCCTGTGTAGTAGAACTACCACTGTGCCCAATTACCTAGAAACTATTTTTATATATTCCTCTTCTAAGGGCCATGTTTTAATTGCCCAGTAACATTACTAACAGTAATTCTGTTAGTATGTAGGTCATCTATGATAAGAGTGACTTCTAGGTATACAATCTAGTGTGATTCATCAAGCTTTAAACTCAGAATGACATATTTTATAATATATGTAGCAATGAAAAGAGAATATATGAAAATACTAAGTGAAGTTTCTCAAACCCTCTGATTTGTTGAACAGCTATGCTCTTATCATTAATTAAATTTACATATATATATGTATATATGTACATATTCATATATGCATATTTATGGACATCTTTATGCTTGTTATTCTTTTCATTTTGGGGCTACTTTTTTTCCTGATGATTAAAAAAATTCTTTCAACATTTTATTCCTTTTTGTCTGAGACTTCTAAAAAAATTTGGAAATTAAAAATTAAACTTAAAATTTTAAATAGAATTTTATTTTTGTTTGCTGTATTTTTTTTTCTTACTGAAACAATGAAGTAATTAAAAATTAAAATTCTTCAGATCTACCTGAATATGCTTTTTTTTTCTCCAGTTAATTTTTATGAGAAAATTCTTGTCTTTCTTCTAACTGCACAGAGAAAACAAATGCAAAATACTAAAGCTCTGCTTACTCTGATTAACTTTTTAGTGAAGTACATAAACTTCCTCACTAAAGAATATTCTGTGTGCTCAGGATTAAGTTTTACTCAAATAATTTTATTGTACAAATAGTAATGATATACTGGATACTGTAATGAATTTGTTAGCCTAGTGGTTTGGTTAGACTGTAGAACTAAGAAACTTACATAAATTTTTAGTGGATTGTTAACCTCCTTGGAGGAAACAGAACTGTTGAAACTGTTGCATGGTAAACAAGTCATTTAATGAACTTGTAGTTCAAGCCAGGGTTTACTGAAGCAATAAGCATTAAGGTTACATTTATCATTTTGGGTGCCAGACAGATGAGGAAATTACAAGTCCCAGTCATGTTATAATGGCTTGACTAATTGACATTGCACACATTCCAGCAGAATATATCCCATCTCTTGTACTATATGGAGAGACAGTTGAGGACTTCTAAAAGTCAAGAATCTGTGTTTTGCAAGAAATGTACTTAGTGAAAAGTGCTTGTTTCTGTGCAGACTAGGATATTGTATAGAACAAAGATCCTTAAGAAGAATAAAGATCTGAAATCTGGCTGAGGGATGTCCTGTCCCAAGAGAGAGAGTATGAGGGTGCAGCTGAAATGCAGCAGACTCCAAGTACTCCAGAACAGAGAGTAGGCTGGGGTTGGTGACTTCTGCAAATTCCCTCTTCTCTTAGCAACAGACACAAACATGGGCAAAATAGGTAGCAAAATCATGGCTGTCTCACTGTTGCTTTTTTGTCACCCTAGGCAGGTACCTTCTTTGTCTTTGGAAGAAGATGGGCCAAAGAGTGCTGGATATATTGTGATTATCCACTAGAGAAGGGTTAAATAATAGAAAAGCTACCTGCCCTTTCTGACAGCTTGTTTTCTAGAAAATGTCTGCTCCTTCTTTCAGGAAACCACACAAGAGTGAAATGACTCTTCATCCTATTAACTCACTAGACATTCATGGTTAATGATAACATGAAGTATAGTGTTGCATGCATGACATGGAAGCAAGCATATGAAAAAAAATAGGGCTCCAAATTTTTAAGAATATTTTTTTTTTCACTTTTTTTCTCTGTGATTATATAGTTATAAACTTATTATGTACTTGCATTTTTTTAAACTAGCTGAAAGTTAGAAGGGAAGACCCACGTGAATCAGTTGGAAGATGATGGGATGGTTCTTCCTAGACAGATAACTGTGGAAACCAAACTTGTCTTCTCCTGTGATGGAGCTTTCTCATCAGCATTTAGTAAGCCATTAATAACCACTTGGGGTTGACCTGATAACCTCGAGAGGTCTCTTCCAACCCCAGCCACTGTGTTTCTGTAATTCTTCTTTATACACGGGACAGCTACAAGTTTTGGATATGTGGGTTTCAATCCCTTTCTTTTTCATTTCCGTTTTCATTTTCCTTTGATTTATTTTATAGACTATTAATTGATAGGAAGCCTGCTTGAAAAACTGGCAATATGAGTTAAAGTCCTTTCAGAAAGCAGAAGAACATAATCTGAGTTTTGTACATCTTGGATGAGCCTCCTGGCCTTGAGCTTGTTGCATGAAATGAAGTAGCTCTTGGTTTCAGAAGAGAGCTTTGTGTTCATCCCTTCCAGAGGGTAGTTTTCTTTTTTTTTGTTGAAACTACTCAGTGAGCTTGGATCATAATACACAAGTGATTTCAAGTCACTGTAACTTGCTCTGTTCATCCAGTACACTGCTTTCCGAAATATTATTGTTAATGATTAATTTGACTAGTTTCAAACTAATTTTCTCACGTTTTTGTGTTTCCATTTGCATGGACTCATGCAACTGTTTTCAGTTGTTCAGAAACTTAAAGATCACAGAACCATAGAATGGTTTGGGTTGAAAGGGACCTTAAAGATCTCGTTCAAAAGTCCCTGCCCTAAGCAGCAACACCTCCCACTAGATCAGGTTGCTCAAGGCCCCATCCAATACGGCTTTGAACGCTTCCAAGGAGGGGGCAGCCACATTTCTCTGGGCAACCTGTTCCAGCATCTCATCACCCTCACAGGAAATAATTTTTTCCTAATCTCTAACCTAAATGTTCCCTCTTCAAGTTTTAAATCATTGCCCCTTGTCCTCTTGATACATACATATGCAAAAAGTCCAGCCCCAACTTTCTTGTAGGTCCCATTCAGATATTGGAAAGCCACTATAAGGTCGTCTTGGAACCTGCTCTTTTCCAGGCAAAACAATCCCCCTTTCCTCAGCCTGGCTTCATAGGTGAAGTGCTCCAGTCTTCTGATCATTTTTGTGGTTTTCCTCTGGGTATACTCGAGGAGGTTTCTGTCCTTATGTTTGGACTCCTGAACTGGGCACAGTACTGCAGGTGGGATCATAAGGATGATAGATTCTATTAGTTTATAAGGTAAATTACAGCCTATAGATCACTTACATTTTGTGTGAGTCATCTACCATCTATATCTGTATATACAGCATTTACATCTTCCAGCGTGATCTCTGCAGAAGAGAAAAAAATCAGAAAATAATACATTTGAGTATCACAGAGTTTATTATCAGTAGTACAATTTTTATTAAGTTAATAATGTCAAAAATGGTGCAAAACAGAGTAATCATTTTATGTTACACTGAATTGATTGTCTCTAATAGCAAAATAGTCTATTTCTTCTTGCATTTTCTCTGATACTTTGCTATTAAAAAAGCATAAATCAAACCTGTTTTGACAGATGAACAATTCGATTTTGTAACAAAGTGGAAAATTTTAAAAACTGAATAGCTGATAAAAGATGAGTAGAACCAGGAAGGATTGATGTTATAGCTGAAGGCAGCATTAAAGATTAGGTACTCATTTGGCTGTTCAGAAGGTCTAGTGACTCATTCCACATAAATGAAGTTTGTGATATGTAATGAAAAGCTTTCTATCTTCACTGCAAGCAAATTAGCAGCTATTTTGTGGGAAGAATGTTAATGTTATCTTGCATTTGTTTCAGAGCAGGAACATATTAACAGAGGAGATTTGAAAAGAATTTTATAACATCAGGCGCTGAAGGTATTAAAACAAGGTCACCTCTGTAATGCAACGAGAGAAAATTAGGCTATAAACAAGCAGTGCCTAAAAATATATTCAGTCTGTTTCACTGACCAGATGTAATTCAGTATTGCCCCAAATTGCTAATTTTCTGTACTGATAGTGATACTCACATGTCCAGAGCTGAATCTGCAAAGTTAAATAAAAAAGCCATGGTTTGGTAAGGGAGAAGGGATAAACATCTCAGTGGGCAAAGTAATTTCATTCCATTAAGGGAGAAAACCAGCCAGGCTATTTTACAGCCTTTACTGTTCCACATGATAAAGCAATGGACTAGTTGAAAACGTTAACACATTTTTTTAAAATTTTTTTATTTATTTTTTAAGAAAGTGAGTGAAGAACAGGAAAGGAGAAATCTTTGAGGAAGAATAGATAAAAATAATCATTTTTCCATACTGAAAAATAGAAAAATAATGACCAAGATAGAAACAATAAAATATTAATTTTAAAATGTATTTATTTTTTTAAATTATACTAGAGGAAACTATATGAGAGATACAAAAAAGCAGTATGTGGTAAGAACAAAGTAGACAAGACAGAGAAATTTTAAAAAGAGCTTTTTTTTTTATTATTTGAAAGCAAGACAGAAACAAATTAATACTGCTCATTATCTATCATTGGAATAAAAGGGAAAGCAGGCAAAAGAGGAGACCAATTAGTAAATTACCAATATTTCCATAGAGAGGAATAGATTACTTTATGAATTTTTTTACTTAAGCAGGATAAAGTCTTACAGTGAAAAAATGATGTATGTATAAATATACATCTAGAGAGAAAATATCAGAGATTATTTAGGAAGAAATACTGAACATGAGGAGATGATAGCTACATAGGAAGACACAAATAGGGAAATAGATATAAAACTGATCTTCCAGGCAACCTGAAATGGTAGATAAAAAAAACACTTTTGATGATGAAATTGTCTTTGCAACCTGGGAGATAGGATTGACTATCATGATGACTGGTGGTAACACTGGAAGACCTTCTAAGTATGTAGCATATTTCTAGACATTATACAAGACTTTTTCACCCCTTATGGTTTATGAAAGGGCCATAGAGATCAGAGAGTTCCTTTAGTTACTCTGTTTATCTTAAAGTAGATATAACTCACATAATTCTTTTGAAATATGTTTATAAAAACCTTGCAAGTCTTACCCAAAACTCAAGTTGCAAAACTCCTCATTCAATCAATGGTTTGTATCTTCATTCCCACTGTCTGGGTCTAGGTCAACGCAATGAATCTGATCGAGGATGTAAAAGAAATAGGCAGCAACAATTTTTATGTTAATCAAACCTCCTCCATCAAAACATTTTTATGCCATCTTTGCAATTTAGTAGGCAGTCTGGTAGATATTTGTGCAGGTCAGGAGAAGTTAACATTGAGTGAATTTTCTTGTTAACTTCAGTACTTACTTTAGAAATGCTATCTTAAGACACAAGATTCTTGTTTGCTTCCTCTGAAAAGTAGTTCCATTTCCTTGAAACAGTTTGTAAGCACAACAGCTTCAAATGTTTGATAAAAAAAATGCCAAGGAATCTAATAATACTTGTCTACCACCCATTAGTGAAATAAAATTTGTTCAGATTTCTAAAAGACCTGGAGAGCTTTTGATGAGGTGCTTGTTACCTCTTCAGCATGCCCTTATCACAAAATATTGTGTTCTATCACTTTTGCAGGGGTAAACTGACAGCACCAGTGATGAAACCAAGATAGCTACAGATTTATACCAAAGATCTGCTCAAGAATATTTATTGCTTATTACAGATAAATAACCTGTGGAGCCTACATAGATAAAGAGCATTGTGCAGATTATTTCAAAAGAGAAAAACATAGCAGGAGTTAAAAAGAAATAGGAAAAAGAAAAAGGGAAAAATGAAAAAGAAAAAAAGAAAAAAGGAAAAAGGAAAATGAAAAAAGAAAAAGTTTTATTTTGCATCACACTCTCAGATTCATAAAAGCATAACTTTTAAACCCAAGATTAAATCTATGAATCAAGAGTTTGAAGGAAAAAAAAGATATGATCACTTATTATTTTCTGAATAACATAAATATAATTTGCCAGAGCATTGCTTTCAAGTGAACACAGAGTACATCCATGTATGTAGAAACAAGGGAAAATGGTAAGAGAAGATTTAATGCATATTTCTGGAGGTACACTACATGCAAAAGAGGTATCTGAACACAGGACAAGAGCCAAAAATATGTCATTGTTTGCTATATGACCCTTCTTTCTAACCTGTTGCGGCGAGCCTTCTCTCGGGGGCACGGCTCTTCTCCGGAGCTCTCTTGCCATCCCTCTCCTCAGGCACCTTCATCTCTTGTCTGCTTCTGGGAGCATGCCTTTTATCTTGCCCTTCAGCCCCGCCCATTTCCGGCTGGGGCAGGCCCTAATTATTGGGCACAGCTGGGCCTAAGCTCCCAGTTCATTATCGGCGACACCTGACGACTTGTGGTTCTCTCTACACTAACCTAACACTACTTGTGGTCACAAATCTTAAAGCAAAACTAAAAAGCCTCTCCATGTTGGAGAGACTGCAATTATCGCTAGGAAAACTATGGAAAACTAAAAACAGAGATGAAAGAAAGGAATATTTATTAATAATGTTGTAAGCATGCCAAAATAGACCCATGACATCTACCTGCAGTTGTATGAATAATATTTTCAGAAATCATATTTTCAAAATCCATTGGATTGCAATTACTTGAATGTGAATACTGTGTGCATTGTCTTTCTCACAGCAAGAAAACAGAATGGAAGGGAAAAAAAGATGAAATATAGGGCACTTGTATACAGCAAGGGGCTGCTGTTACACAGAATTTGTGTCTTACTCTACAATAGTCTGAATGAGCTTTCATTTAGGTTTGAAAATCATATTCACAGCAAGGAAATGCTTTCTGCATTGATATGCTCCCCTGTAATACAATATTGTCTTGTGACCTGACCAGCCTTACAGCTCAGACTTCATTTTTTATTCTTATTGGATAACCTGGAGTAGCTCTCCAGGCAGCATCAGCTACTGCAGAAATTTATGAGTTTTGTAACCACATAGACCTTCCAATTAGGGGTGGCCTGTGCCATGAAAGTGACAGACAAGTACAAAAAGCTGAAAGTATTTAGAGCCAGTTCAAGGATCTCAGCAGGGGAGAAAGAAATTACAGACACAACGAGATTTAAGGAGTGGCAAATTTACTGTTTTGAGGATAGTTAAATTATTTCAAAGGAGAAGGAAGTGAGAGGTCAGTCTGAAATATCTTCTTCAGTCAGAAGATTACCAGGTGTTTATTTAATGCAGATTACTCATTCCGTACCCTCAATTTATCTCTCATAATCAAAATCTCTTTCTCCCTCAACTGTAAAAAATGTTTTGACGACAATGGCAGACAAAGAACTACAAGTCTTATGGGGGACTTTTGAGCTTTCACAGGTTAGAACATCTTTCCGGTGTTCTGACAGACTTCAGCTCAGAAAGGAAAGAATGAGTGAGAGTGTGTGAGAGAGAGAGAGAGACAGAGAGACAGCGAGAGAGAGATAAAGTCACCCCCAGGGGTCCATCTGTCCCGGGAGCTTCTTGTTCAGGGGGTGGTTCCGATCCTGGGCGGGGCCCGATGCAAGGCGGAGCTGGGTCGGTGCAGGGCGATAAGGACGACGGAACAGGGGCCCCTAAGCTCACGCTATTCCAGCGCAGCTTCTGTGTTCCCCAGGGAGAGGGGAAACTCCCCCCATCCCCCATGAGGAGAGCTGTCAGTCAGTGGCAGCAGCAGCCAGGTGTCCTGTTCAGCTCAGCAGGAGCATCAGGATCAGTCAAGGTGTTCCGTCCTACATTGTCAGGGCCTTGCCTGGAGGGGATTTATGTCGGCTCACCCTTGACTGACTGAGCCACTGAAGGCTGCCCTCAGGAATGTCACCTCCCAGGTGGTCGACTGCCACGTCCTCAGGAAGGGGAGTGGAGGGGTCTCCACACGCTTATCAGTTCTTATCTCAACGACTCCTAGCTCTGCTCCAGTCACTTACTCACTTTAAAATTGTCTTTTGAGGCAAAGAAAATTCTAATCAGTGGAATCTCACAAGTGGAATCTCACACTTTTTGTGTTATTATGTTTTATGATATTAATTTTTAAGGACTTATTTCATAGTTTTGTTTTGTTTTCTTGTAGTTTTATGAGGAGGAATACTGAATACTAAAGAGAAATCCAGAATGTTTGTTAAACTGGCGTTTTTTAATGAGGCTCTGTTAAGTTTTTTGAACTAGAAAATCAAATGCTAATAAGATATATCAGTCTCTCAGTGAAACCAATAGCATAGCAATTGATGAATATTCTTTTGTTCAATAAAGCAGGTTATAATGTTCATGAATACAAATCCTTGCTGGCACTTAGAACAGACAAGGTAATTTTCCTCACTGCTGTGGTAGAAGCCCAGTATTCCACAACAGATTTCTTCCTCATCTACAGCATCTGCTCTTTAACGAGTCCTTGAACTACAGCTGAGTTTAACCATGTTTTGTTTGCCTCCATAATTTGTGTGTGATCAGTTTCTTACTAATACCTTCATAAAGTAGTCTGTGATTGTAAAAATAAAATTATTAATTTTAGACATTCTTTAGATCTCTTTTGATTGAGAATTGTCAGTGCTGGTTTTGCTCATTAGCAACAAATATGTTACCAATTAAACTATCACACTCAAAAGTAGTTCTGATTGGTGAGATTTTAATGTTTTCTCAAGTACTCAAAAGAATACTTGGAAACGTGCTGTGGTAAATTGCCAGAACAAATACTTAACCTGAGAACTGCTGAAAGGTTCAAAGCAAAGCAATTCAACACCTTCTGTCTTGGACTCCTGTCAGGTATGTATTGATGTTTTGGACATCCAAATACTCTTGACCACTCATAAACAGATGAGCTCTTCACCATATACACAGTGTGTCCTACGCATCTATGAACAGTAGTAGAGTTTTTGATGTGTCACATATGAGAAGAATCTGCCCTGGATTCCTAGATATTAGGCTGCTGGATGTAACCTGTCACTAGTGGACAAGGGAACATTCCAGTCACAAATTATGACCGAAGGGCTGGCTGGCTGCTATGCCTGTAGTACTGAACTGGTCTGGTGGTCTGAATATTCTTTCCAGCAGCAGTATGCAGTTCTAGACCTCAGTTTCTGGTTTCATATAATGCTAAATTGGTACCATACAAATTTGTTTTTTAGTACATAAATAAAAAATAATCAGAGAGCAAGAAATAATATGTTTGTGCTAAAGTCTGGGTTCTATTACTCTTAATCATAGTAAGTGGCACTGCACTATGAAAGTTGTTTCACTGTTTTTCACTGAAAGAGTCAGAATCAAACTGGTTTTGCTTCTTGGTCATTTCGTATTTTTGTCCTCTTTTGAAAAAATCCAATTCCCTTTGTGCTTGTATGCCAAGGGGTTTTATAGAATGATAATGAGAAGAAAGAGACAGGAAAAAATCTTTACATCCTGGAAACAAATTGTGGTGACATTTGAGATACCTAGATATTTTGGTTTTCCTTAATTGTAGGTAGTACTCCTTGCACAATAGAGACAAATATTAAAACAAAACCAAACACTGAGGCCTAGACATTCAGGCATCCTAAACACCGGGTTATTTTGGTTTTATGCAGGCTTTGCTTTTTTTCCATGTTGGGAGAATCCCCAGCTATTCATTTGAATCAGCAGAGGTAAGCAAGTGTAGGAGTAGAAACTGTTTGTTTCAAGTCTCACATACATCTTTCTAAATGATTTCCCAGGTGAGGGTGTTTATCAGGTTGTAAATATTTATATTTAAGAAATGTTATTACTATCATTATTATTTCTCATTTGGTGATAAAAATGAGTGATGAGTTCATTATAGAGTTATAACAAAGCTTCTGCCCTGAAAAGTTCTAAACATGTTGGAATTTAATGTAGATGTCACCAAATGCAGCAAAGTGAAATTTCATGGTAGTCATAGCTAAAAAAACAATTACATTTTCAGTCTAGATCTATATTAGTGTTAACAATATTTACAATCTCCCAGCATAACTCACAATTACTACCAGAAGTGAAGAAGATACTCACAAAAAATGCAATAGATATTCACAAAAGTGCATGCCTTTTCGATTTTAAGAATTCTTATATTTAACTATTTTTTCAAAGCAAATGAGCTGATGCTCCTTCTATATATGATCTACATACACTGACAGTCATCTATCAGACATTATATAATTTTTTAGTTTTCTTTTATTTCTTTTTTTTTTTTACATTGAAAAATATATCGGCTATTCCAGGGAAACCTTGAGCTTTTGATCTAGTTTGAAAATACCTTGCAGAGAATTAAAAAGTACACACGTGACCTTCAGACTTACAAAGATTCTAGAAAGAGATTGCTCCTCAGTCACATAGGCTAGATTTTTGTTTCTCTAAATTTAAAGGTTACTAGTAACTGAAATAAATGTCTAGTCTTATAGCATGTATATCTAGTCATATAGCATGTATATGTATACACCCACACACACATATATATATAAAATTAATAACTATTGAAAATGGGAATCCATTTGGCTATACAATACCCTTGCTAAATTCTAAACAAAACATTTTACCACCACATTGTGGTATTGAACTGATGTGCAGATTAGATAAGAAAGTAGAAATATGCCTTTTGGGGAGAAAGGTGACTTATTTTACTTTAGAGCTATATATTGGTGTCTCAGAGTTTCATGAGTGAATCACAGTCTTTATCTGTATCTGACAAACGAATCACAAATCCTATCAGCATGTCTAACATCTAAAGTGTATCTGCAGGGGATAAGAGGTGTGGCTGCACTAGGAACGTTTTGTTTGACTCCTCTGCCTTCTGAACACATGAAATGTCAAAGCTGTTGTAGCTGTGCATGCAATAAAGATTTTCAAGCGCAGAGGATTTTCCAGACATAGCATTAAAATTTAATCAATTATACTCTATCCCCTTAAGAAGACTTCACAATTCATTCAGCAATAGTCATGAGACTGAATCCTAGTACTAGCAGTCAAGTTGGGATTTTAACTCAGTGAGTTGTTATGGCACGTTTCCAGCTCATGATCATGGGACAGCTGTTTTCTTCCATAACAGGGTGAGTTATAGCAGACGGTGAAGCCAACAAATCTCTTAGCATTTGAGTAAGGGTTCTTTCTGCCAACCAGGGAGCAAGCATTGACAGGCATTGGCTTTGGGAGAGTTGGCATTTGTTCCATTGCCTGTATTTGCCAGCAACAGTCGTTATATAGAATGGTCCTGTGGTGCCTCCTGTAGGGACACAGGATTACAATAAGGGATAGGTACCAGCAGAGAGAACACTAGTGTTCTCTTGGAAAACCATCTTTGAAAAATCCCATTTTAAGATGATATGATGTAGGTGTATGGCTGAAATACAACTCCTGAATCCAAGTGAGGCCTGAAATGCTCCTGATTAACTATCTGGTTATTAGTCTGTCCTGAAATACCTTCAAGATGCAGAGGCCACCCAGGTAAGCCTGGGTAAATCAAAAGGTCAAAGTGGAGGTCAGAACCAGACTTTCTGGGATGCCCCTCACTGAGTCATTATGGCAAAGATGTCTTTGGTCTTTCACAGATTGCTGTGAAAACAAGCAGTATTGTCACGGACTGTGGGTTCCTTCAAATCCCTTAGGCTAGAATAAAAATTAAGTGCCTCTGTATCTAGAGTGAAAAGTACAAACTTAATCTATATCCTACAATAATAGAAGGTAATCTAAATAATATTACTTTTATTCTTGTTCCATAAACATGAAATGAGTGCTCTACCTGCAGTACAAATGAAATCATAATCTTTTATTAATCCAGCAATGAAGCACCAAAGTAGTACACAAATCCATTAAAAGGATAATCTCAAACATTGTTTGATGTGTTTAATAATTGTTCCTTAACCAGGAAAGGATGATGTTTTTTCATTGCTTCTGATTGAGGCTGGCTCCTTTTGGGAAGTTGCAAGTGCACTGTTTTCTAACTAGGGATAGTAAAAAAAGGATCATCAGGTTCCACTCCCCTCTTCATTAGAAAAAATAGAAAAAGACATTATCACATGTCAATGGTAATCAAAAAGAAAAAGGGCTGTAACACAGGTCTCATAAAAAAGTAAGAAATAAATGAAGAGAAGCCGGACAGATGGTCTGTCAAATTGTACTTAATAAATGCCCTCCTAAGAATAACTGGTGAAATGGTCAACATAAAATTGCAATAATTTTAAGGCAAATAATTATTTTTATTGTGAATTTATCCACTTAATTAAATTTAGAAGCTGTGAGATGTTGTGTATCAGTGTAGAGACCAACACCATAGCCCCAAACTTTTCTCACACTGCAGGTGATGTGAAGCCTGTGAAGCATCAGGCTGGAGCATTACTCAGTAATAATCTTAGGGAAAAGCAGCAACTTCCTCCAACTAATTCCTGGTATCAAGTAGACTGCTAAGGAGCTATTGAAATGAATCGCAGATCCAGTTTCATTAACATGGAAGGAAGGACAAGCCACAGCTTCAGTATGGAACTAAAATGGCTTTGTAGCTATCCAGATATTGATAACAAGCATAGAAAGGAAGCATGGAGCCAGGAGCTGCTTTGGTTAGGATATGGTTAGCACTTGATCTACCTTGTTTAAAGCTACCTTAGGTGTATCTCTAGCAGAGTGATGGCAAGATATGCTCTCTATTTTGTATTTTTATGTGGTTTCAGATCACATTTTTAACACAGCTAAGAATGGGTCTTTGTGAATTCTGGGCACTTACGTGCCTGCACCTAGTATTCATTTTATCCACCTGGGATGAAATGAGGGAATTTTGTCTCTTAAGAAAATAAATTTATTATTTCATCTATTGTGGATAAAATACTATAAAAATAAATCTCATGAAACCCAAATTTTAGTGAAAATATGTTTCATTACTTGGCTTGGGAAATTAATTTGAAATTAAAGGAAAGAAGAACATGGAAACAGCAGTCTAAATAGCCATTAACTGGACTTCATTAATGGAAAAAATAGGAGAAAGCTGCATATCATTCAATCAGACAAACTCATTCAGAAAAGTTCACAGATAAAGTAAGAGAATTATAAACTCTTGAGGTTTAGCAAAATTCAAAAGCTGAATTCAAAGAAAACAAGAACTTCTCATTTACTTTTAAAAATTGTTTAAAAAATACTGAACTTGAAATTTTTTTCATTCAGAAATCCCAGAGCAATTTAAAAAAACCTAACTAAAATAAAATAAGCTACCTTGAGATGTGCCTGCAAGTACCTTAAAAAATATTATTTTATTTTCTTTACCTGGAAATATCTTGGCTGTCTTGACTTCCAGGTTTCTGTGTTAACCATGAGGCCATTCTGAGAGTGTCAGTCAATATGCCAGCTGGAGCTGGCAACCAAAACAGCTTTAACAGATGGAGAGTGTGGTCATTTTTATTTGGCTCTGAATGCAATGATTGAGCAGTTATGTGTAGAAAAAATATATTCTAAAGATATTTTCTAGAAGATGTCTCTGTGCTGGTCAAATGTGAAAGCTAAGAACTGAGACATAATAAACGTATCAGAAATGCTTAAAAACCTCCTAAGTTCAGGAATTTTTTAAGAAAAAAGATGGGAAAGGATGATTAACACATGCCCCTCTTAAAGATCCTCCCTCCAACCCTGAGGATTTCTTTAGGAAAGATATTCTTTAGGATATTTGCTGCTAATTAAAGATTCTTGTTGATCCTAAAGACTAATTTTCCTTTCTAAGAGAAATTTATTTTCCTGCATTTGAGATTCCTCAATCAAATGAGAAGTGAAATGTAGTAGGAGTAGAACATCTGAAGGGAGATCAGCTACTGTCTATAATGGTCACTGATAAAACAGCTACATTTCACATCACAGATAAGCTGTACAGGCACAAATTAGCAGAACAGAATTAATTACTGTTACATCTACAGAGTCACTAACCAGTATATATTCATTAACCCAACTACAAAGTAGTGTCAAAGTAGGGATGACTGGGACAATAGTGTCATATTTTAGGGATGGAAAGGAATTCATTCCTGTCCTTTCATAATATGGTCATTTCTGTTGTTGATGCTTGAAGGCTATAGATGTGTTGCTGAATAGAGAACATATACACATATACATCATTTTGGTTTTTTTTTTTTTTTTTTGCTATTATAATTTTGCCCACATTTTGTTCCAAATATCAGAGACTAATTTTGTACTACTTCATTTATTTGTTGATATTCTGCCCTGGTTTTAGGCAGAAAGCTCTGCTGAACTTTCTTATAGAGCTGGAAATCAGTTTTAGAATATAGAATAAAAATGTTCAGGTTAATCTCC
The DNA here is from genome assembly GCF_036169615.1 of Heliangelus exortis. Taxonomy (NCBI): domain Eukaryota; kingdom Metazoa; phylum Chordata; class Aves; order Apodiformes; family Trochilidae; genus Heliangelus; species Heliangelus exortis. Next base: position 28,266,460 of record NC_092426.1, on the reverse strand, counting down.
TGTGTAGTCAGAAGTCTGGCTTTTTTCATTTTTTTATTTCACAGCATATGTATAATCCACTCAAAAAATTTTTTTTTAGTCCTTTGTGTTTAAGATTAGTCAATTCGATGTCTTTATGTGAAGTATTTTTGTCATTTCACTCTTACACATCTTTTCTATTTCAAGACATTTAGTTACTAACAGCATAATTAAGATAAAAACCCCACATCTAAATCAGGCTTTTCTATATAGAAAATGGAATCAGAAAAAGGTTGCTTTTGTATATGTTGCTCATTTATGGAAAAAAAATGTGCAAAAACATTTAGGAAATATTAAAAGGATTAAGCAATGTGGGAGTTTAGAGTTGCAGGAATACAGGTGAATAAACAGTTAAAAAATTCACCAGATAATGAAAAATTCTAGGAATTTACAGCCTGGGTAAAATCAAGCTAGTATAATCCTGGTAAGTGGTTATCACAATAATAACTAAAAATAAAAGCAAGCACTGCTAAATTTGCATTAGAAATATTTGTGAGGCAACTTTTTCGGTTGTCTGTCTTCCTAAGCACAGTGATAACAGGCAACAGCTGCTGCAAACTTACATGTTGAAGTCATGCAGAAATGTTGACAAGTCACAAAAGACTGGCATAGAATATAGTCACATTACAAATGGAATTTACATGGGGTATTTAACTCTGTGTAAGTAATAAATAATTATTACCTATATTGATTTCTATTTCAAATAATCTTTGTCATTTTCCTCGAGTCCAATAGATGTGATGAACATGTCATAGACATATGTTTTTTTGGATAAAATTATCTGCCTTTTCTGTCCTCATTATTTATATTTTTTTACCTATGGAGTAAACTGCCTACATGGAAATACTCTCTATAATTTAGGGATCACATTTTTCATCAAAGTTTACATAAACTAAGCCAACAATACTTCATTTTAGGAAAATTTTAAATCCTAACCAGGAAAAAAAGAGTTTATGTGTTGTATTAAATGTTTCCCAGTATTTTTATCAAGTGGGAATAGCTTTCATCTTTCATCCAGTTCAGAAATTATTACTTATAAGAAAATGTAAATAAATTAGGATTCTCCAGAGCATAAAACTTGGTGTCAAGTTTCAAGAATGAACACAACCTACACACACACATTTTTGTGCAGTGATTTTGAATAGAAAGCTCTGGGGATTTTTTAATATTATTTTTTAAAAATAACTTCAGTAATTGATAAAAGGCAGATCTTAACAGAAGTTCTGCATCATTCCTGAATACCTAACATTTTTTTGTAGAAAACTGGAAAATAGGTCTATATCAGCAATATCTTGTGAGAAAATGTTGAATAGAAATGTCAAGTGGAAAATTTCAGAAAGAGCTTTTAATTCTTGGAAACCAAATAGATGTTGAAAAAAACTGCCCTGTTTTTGCTGAGTGTTAATTTCATGAAAGAGATACATGTTCAGTAGAGCACTTAAACCTCATGTGTAATACCAGCTGAAACATATGTGGTTCTTTGTTTAGTTGTTGGTTTATTTTTGTTTATTTAATTAAAAATAGATTGTATTAATCAAACCACTAAGTAGAAATTTTTAATTTTTTTTTTTTTTTGTGTATAAGCTACTACAACTATTCTCATATTGACCTATGATATTGCCTAATATAATATATTTACATGTGAAATATTTTGAGCTTCTCTTTACTACGGTAAGGAGATTGGAAAGAAAGTTGTGTTTTATGTTTTTTTTACATAATTTGGCATCTAAAAGTGTTGTTTCAAATTACTGTGATGCCTTAAACAAAACTTATATTGAAACAATTTATTACGTCACGTATTCTGCTAAAAATGTCTAATGAGAATTTAGTCCATAATAACAATAAACAACCTAACATTGTATATCCAGAATATAGATTAAATCCCCTAATAATTCCTGTTTAAAACTGTGTTTTCGAAGAAGTTAAATTTCTACAACTAGACAAAATCTTATAATTTTTATTGTTATTATAAGAAGCTGAAATATTGCAGTTAAAAAATAAATTTACACTTGCAAGGTTTAAGCTTTACTTTCTCATTCTTAATATGTTCAGTTGACTATTCCTATACTGCATGAAATTATTTGAGCAATTCTTAATCCTGAAGGAGGGATGTTTCAGGAATAACCCCTACCCCCATATGTTCATATGTTGTTTTTGATTATTGCCTATTACTGATAATGTTCCTGGGTTAAAATATGCAAACATAGAGGAATTCAGCTACGTTTACATGGTGCTGCTGCCCAGATATTCGTACTCCATGAGACAAGAGATGTAACCTGTAGCCCAGTGATTTCCCTGACCGTATTCCAAATCTAGGAAGATCCTAAACTGAGTAGTTTTGCTCTGATATCAAAATGTTATTTTCTCATATCTTGCACTGATTTTAGCAACCTACCTCACATGTGTTAGAACATACTATAAGATGTACAGATCTGGGGACAAAAAGTTCGGTTTTTTTTCTTTCTCTAATTAAAACTCTTGGCAATACTTTTTTTTTTTCTTCTTTTTAACCTATATTTATTTTTTAATTTAGTCTGCGTTTATATTTAGTGTGAAAGCCAACTGTACAGATGGTATTTTCCTAAAA